>NC_134457.1:116402217-116524051 GCF_047948215.1 Lycorma delicatula | reverse complement strand
ATTGTATTTTTTTCATAAACTGGGAGATGGCTACTGACATTAAGCTTAACAATTATACATTGTACAAGTATAAAGAAAGAATTAAAGAAAAAATGACTCATTATATGTTATCGATAACATAAAATAGAAATAGGGACTGCTGCAGTTCCACAGTGCCTATACGCAAGCCACCACTGCTTTGGAGGTACTGCGTCTTTGCTAGTTTTTTTATAAGGCTGTGCTTATGGATCTTACTTGGAGCTTTTTTGAAGATACCGGATGTCGACCTATAACCTAAGAGCATACTCTTAGGTATGTAATGTTTAATTACATAACCCGATCAAGTAATGTTTCCTAATACAATCATTTTCAACATTCTAAAACACCATATTCAATTCTTTACCTTTATACTTTTCTTTTTATACCCACAAAGCAAACATTTCATTAAGATACTACAATTTTTTTTTAATTTCAGAGCCTAATGATTATGGTCAATTTTTTTCTGCTGAAGTTATCGCTGCTTATTTTATTCTAATTTAGATTTCCTAAATACTTCTTACATCTTTTGAAATTTTACATTCAAAATGTAAAAATTCATAAATTCGTAATTGACTATTTCATTTTCTATTTAATCATTCACTATTTAGTTACGTTTCATTAACTTTGTTTATACTTATTTATTTTAAAATTAATTTTATCATTTGATGATGAATTTTTTTAAGTATTTCTAATACATTTTTTATTGTATTTAAAGTAAAAATATTTCATTCATTCTATTCGTTAAAACATTTTTTTTCTTTGATTAAATTTGAATTATTCATTTTTTCCTATAAACATATTAAATGGATATGAAGAATACTTAATTCTTTTCTCATTCATAGCAATGTTTTGAGACATTTTGCTCTTATCAAAATTGATTTTTGAGAACACTAAATATTTTTTTTTTGTCTACATAGTCTCATAAAAAAATATCCACTGAAAATACTACTTCAGTAGAGTAACAAATAAGTAAGAAAAATTATGTTACAAAATATTTGATAATGTAAAATGCTGAATAGATATTGAACTGGTTTGAACAGCTATAATTTTTTTTAATAAATACACTTAGCTCATATACTTTATAGCTAGTGATTATTGTGATGAATACATTTTATAAGATAAGAGGTGAGGTGATTTGTCTTTTTATTCCCTCTACGTTAAGTTAAGTTAATGTAGTCTAGTCTGGGTGACTAAATTTAAAAATGGCGTGCTAGATGCCAATAACCAGATATAAAACTGAAAAAAGTTCTTTTAAAAAAATGTAGGAAAATTATTATCATGCAATAATAAAAACAAAATAAAATTATTTCTCAAGATATTAAGGATTTGTTCTTTTTTTCTAAAAGGCTGAAAAAACTATGGATTCATAAATAATATTTTATTTTTAAAACTCTAGTATAGAATTTTTTTCCTTAAATGATAGACGATTATCTTTTATACAAGTATAACACTCGCCTTAAAATTGCTTAAAATTATACTTCTCAGTATTTTCTTTTGTTTATTTATTTTTCTTTAAATTTGTACTTTACTAGCACAAAACTTTATAACAATTATTAAATATAGAAATGAAATAACATAAAAATAAAACAATGTTCTTTTTTTTTAAAGTAATTTTGAAAAAGAAATATAAAACGAAAAACATTATGTGAAAATAAATTAATTTATTAAATTGTTGTTAATGGAGAAATTTCTACTCCATTTCCTTTTCAATCTCTGAATAAAACTTGTGGAGTTACCAGAATTTTGATAAATTGGTTCTTGCGGAACGGAACTACGGAATAAATCTTGATTACCTTATCATCATAACACGTATCGTTATCTATAAAATAAACTTTTAAATTAGAGTAGAATTATTATTATTATTATTATTATTATTATTATTATTATTATTATTATTATTATTATTATTATTATTATTATTATTATTATTATTATTATTATTATTATTATTATTATTATTATTATTATTATTATTATTATTATTATTATTATTATTATTATTATTATTATTATTATTATTATTATTATTATTATTATTATTATTATTATTATTATTATTATTATTATTATTATTATTATTATTATTATTATTATTATTATTATTATTATTATTATTATTATTATTATTATTATTATTATTATTATTATTATTATTATTATTATTATTATTATTATTATTATTATTATTATTATTATTATTATTATTATTATTATTATTATTATTATTATTATTATTATTATTATTATTATTATTATTATTATTATTATTATTATTATTATTATTATTATTATTATTATTATTATTATTATTATTATTATTATTATTATTATTATTATTATTATTATTATTATTATTATTATTATTATTATTATTATTATTATTATTATTATTATTATTATTATTATTATTATTATTATTATTATTATTATTATTATTATTATTATTATTATTATTATTATTATTATTATTATTATTATTATTATTATTATTATTATTATTATTATTATTATTATTATTATTATTATTATTATTATTATTATTATTATTATTATTATTATTATTATTATTATTATTATTATTATTATTATTATTATTATTATTATTATTATTATTATTATTATTATTATTATTATTATTATTATTATTATTATTATTATTATTATTATTATTATTATTATTATTATTATTATTATTATTATTATTATTATTATTATTATTATTATTATTATTATTATTATTATTATTATTATTATTATTATTATTATTATTATTATTATTATTATTATTATTATTATTATTATTATTATTATTATTATTATTATTATTATTATTATTATTATTATTATTATTATTATTATTATTATTATTATTATTATTATTATTATTATTATTATTATTATTATTATTATTATTATTATTATTATTATTATTATTATTATTATTATTATTATTATTATTATTATTATTATTATTATTATTATTATTATTATTATTATTATTATTATTATTATTATTATTATTATTATTATTATTATTATTATTATTATTATTATTATTATTATTATTATTATTATTATTATTATTATTATTATTATTATTATTATTATTATTATTATTATTATTATTATTATTATTATTATTATTATTATTATTATTATTATTATTATTATTATTATTATTATTATTATTATTATTATTATTATTATTATTATTATTATTATTATTATTATTATTATTATTATTATTATTATTTTTTTTTTTTTTTTTTTTTTTTTTTTTGAGGTTTTTAGGGGCATCGACTACTTTGGTCATTAGCCCCGTCCCACTTCAAAAAAAAAATAAAAAAAAAGTTCAAAATTTCACAAAATGATCAAAATTTTGCTTTTCCTTATAATTTCTGGTCCAATTATATCACTTTCTAGGCTTTCCTTTCGGCCAACCCTTTTTACACCGCTTTTCCATTCTGCGAACGGCCTCAACTTCCGACGACAGAGTGTCTGAGGCTTCGGACATGGCATCGTCTTCTCTTTCTGACGCCAATGACGTTCGCCGGCTTACATCAGGTGATGAAAGCTTCAATGGTGCTGTGAGCATCGTTGCAATTGAGTCTAAACTTGCAACCGATGCACTTTCGGCGGCTGATGAACTGGATTCGATATCTAAGGCTGTGCTTGGGCCGGCTGATACAGATGCTCTCGCCACAGTTGTTCTCTGAGCTTTTGGGGCCTCTGTAGGTACGGTTTTAATATCGTCTGTGTCTGGTGCTTTTCCGATAGTTACTTGCACCTCCATTTTGGTTGACGCAGATTTTTCCTGTACTCTTGTCACAGTATCCTTATCTATATGACTCTTCGTCGGGGTGATCTTTAGATCTTTGTTGGATAGATCAAGATTTTTCTTCATTACGTCTATTGCTGGAGTTATAATCGAGGATTTTGCTGGTTTTTTAAACTGCGCTGGTGCGGGTCTTCTGTCGGCGACGTCAGTCCGGGATTGAGCCTTCTCATGTTTACTTTGTTGTATCTGATGAGTCGACTCGATCTTGGAATCAATGATTCTTTCTATCACTGTCGCGAGACTTGGTGCCATCGTATTAAGCAACTGCTCCACGTTGATTTTAGGTGTGGGGGGAGCAGCAGCTGCTTCTGCGTATGAAGTCGATGGTCTAGGTGTACGTTGGTTTACAATCTTCTTCGCTTCAGGGTAGCTGACTTTTTGAAGCGTTTTAACCTCCTGAATGGCTGTTTCTGATTTGTATACTGGGCAGTTCCTGGATCGACAGTTATGGTGCCCTTTACAGTTAATGCAGACTGGAGGGTCTTTACATGGATCACCCTCATGAATCTTCGATCCGCATATACAAATTTCCTGCGCTTCACATCTAGCGGCAGTGTGTCCGAAACGTTGACATCTAAAACATCTCATCGGCTGCGGAATAAATGCCCGTACATCAAGCCGATGGATGCCAGCTCGTACCTTTTCAGGAAGACTTGGCCTATTGAATGTCAAGACATGAGAGGCCGAAGGAAGAATCTGACCATTTCGTCTCATAGAAAGTCTGCGACAATGTGTCACTCCCTGACTAGACATTTCCTGCACTATTTCTTCTTCAGTACAGTTAAGAAGATCACGGCAAACAACAACTCCTCTAGATGAATTAAGTGTACTATGCGGTTGGACCGAAACCGCATATTCACCGATCTTCTTCAACGCCAAAACTTTCTGGCTTTGCATGTCGTTGATGGTTTCGACATGCAATCCATTAAAAGTTTTACGAATATCCTTGACAGGACCACCAGCACAATTTGTAATCTCTCTAGCAATTAAGAATGGACTTACCTTTTGGAAGTTACCATTCTCTTTTGTAATGATCAAAAATCTTGGTTTGGGAACATTATTACCAAACAAAGCTTTTCTCAAATCTTTACTGATTTTATCAGCATCTTTTCTAATCTTATCACTCTCCTTACTTTTTTTCCGCTTCGCTTGTGGCGAATCGGCGGTTTCTAAACGAGGGTGTTTACGTGCACCCTCTGCCACGTTAGTTTGTTCAGGAAAATTCATGAACATTGATCCCTTCTGTAGCAAGGCTAGCCGCCGGGGTACACCCCCACTCCAGGGCTACTAACCTTGGAGGTCCTATCCGGTACTCCGGTGGAACCGGCATATGTCCTGGCAGAGAGCGGATGCGCAGTCTCTGCACTGACTCCAGGCTCCTACTCACCGAAGCTTTCAGAGCTCCCATGCACCGACATACATGGGCACCATTGCTACATGCTTGCCATCGCAGGGGGCATGTGGACAACGGAAGGGTCTCCGTTACACCTGCAATAACATTGACCCTGGCCGCCACATCGCCAGCTCTAAGAATGGTATGAATCCATTTCCAAAATCGTTTGTTATTTCATTTCCTGCAGGTAGCCAAAAATCCAGTCCGTTTAGTGACCTGAAGTTGGAACCAGGTCAAACTTAACAATGCATAACCGAGGAATTTACTCGGAACCCCGTTAGCCAGCTATATGTGATGTACAAAGGTACAGCTGTTGCCGCCCTGGACGTGGAACATAGATGTTGTGTTCCGGACGTGGGGATTATCTACCTCAGGGCATTATTATTATTATTATTATTATTATTATTATTATTATTATTATTATTATTATTATTATTATTATTATTATTATTATTATTATTATTATTATTATTATTATTATTATTATTATTATTATTATTATTATTATTATTATTATTATTATTATTATTATTATTATTATTATTATTATTATTATTATTATTATTATTATTATTATTATTATTATTATTATTATTATTATTATTATTATTATTATTATTATTATTATTATTATTATTATTATTATTATTATTATTATTATTATTATTATTATTATTATTATTATTATTATTATTATTATTATTATTATTATTATTATTATTATTATTATTATTATTATTATTATTATTATTATTATTATTATTATTATTATTATTATTATTATTATTATTATTATTATTATTATTATTATTATTATTATTATTATTATTATTATTATTATTATTATTATTATTATTATTATTATTATTATTATTATTATTATTATTATTATTATTATTATTATTATTATTATTATTATTATTATTATTATTATTATTATTATTATTATTATTATTATTATTATTATTATTATTATTATTATTATTATTATTATTATTATTATTATTATTATTATTATTATTATTATTATTATTATTATTATTATTATTATTATTATTATTATTATTATTATTATTATTATTATTATTATTATTATTATTATTATTATTATTATTATTATTATTATTATTATTATTATTATTATTATTATTATTATTATTATTATTATTATTATTATTATTATTATTATTATTATTATTATTATTATTATTATTATTATTATTATTATTATTATTATTATTATTATTATTATTTTTTTTTTTTTTTTTTTTTTTTTTCTGAATTTTTACGGGCATCGACTGCTAAGGTCATTAGCCCTCGTCACATTCTTTAAAAGAAATTATTATCTCCATCAGGATCGTCATATGTAAGGGTGTAAAGGGCCCTTACATTTTATTTAAAAACACAAACTTCACAATAAACATTAAAACATGAAAGACAAGGACAATCACAAACACTTACGGGGTGTAAAGGGCCCCAATATTAAAATTTGAGATAGGTTCTCAAAAGACCATGAACTTAAAATTATAATTAATCTTCTCAATACCATATCTTTCCTCTTTCTTCTATATGTATATATGTATATATAACTACCACTTAGAGTATCTTTTTCCACAGCTTTAAACTTCCATTTTACAGACTTTTAAGAAGTCCACTGGCGTGTAAAAATGCAACTATATTTTCTTCATTTCCATTATCCAGATCAGCACTAATATTATTTGTAAAACAGAACCTCTTTCTGAGGTCCTCATATATGGTACACTCTTCTATTAGATGCTTGATTGTCAGTGTTTTATTGCAAACACCGCACATTGGTCTCACTTCGCCGGTTAACAAATATAAATTTGTTAATCGCGTGTGACCGATTCTAAGTCTGGTCACCGCTACTTGTTCACGGCGAGTCAATTTAAAGTCGCTTTTCCATTTATAAGGAGAAGTTTTAACTGAGTTTAATTTTGTATTTAAACTCCTCCATTCAGCGTTCCACTTGTTTCTTACTATATTTGTTAGACGGTTTTTAATATCTGCCACTCTTACAGGAAATGCATCCAAATCATCGCAGACTGTTGCCTTTCTGGCAGCTTCGTCTGCGATTTCATTACCTGTAATACCAGCATGCCCCGGAGTCCATACAAATACGCATCGCTGTCCTCGTTGTTTTAGAACGTATAAAATGGACAGGATGTTTGCAATTAGGACATCCTTAATGTTCTTGTTCCGAATTGCGACAAGTGCACTTAATGAGTCGGAACATATTAGCACTCTCTCTTCGCAATAGTGTTCGGTGTAGCGAAGAGCTTGCTGAATTGCAGTGAGCTCTGCCGTGTAGACACTGGCCACATCTGGCAGTCTCCAAAAGTGGGCTTCTTCATTTACATATATCGAGCATCCAACACCATGTTCAGTTTTAGAACCGTCAGTATAAATTCTAATATGTTCTTCGTAACTACTGACGGTTGCTAAAAAATCTTGCTGGATGATCACTGCTGGTTTCTTTTTTATTTCTCCTTGAGAGAGATCCAAACTTGTATTTACCGCTGGCAAGAGCCATGGCGGTATTTCTCTAGTAGAAATTGCTAGTGTCTCTGGTATAGCAATTTCATATTTCCTTCTTAATTCGTGGTACCTAATTCCGGCTGGTCTGGAATAGGTAGCACGACGTTCGTATAATGCAGCCATGGGATGATTCATAAACAATTTATTATTTATATGGGCAGGGAAAGCCCATATATTTGCTGCATATCTTAACAAGAGGATCTCTCTTCTATAATGTAGTGGCATTATTCCGGCTTCAGACATCAGACTAGCCGCCGGACTCGTGCGGAAAGCACCTGTTGCGTATCTTATTCCGCTATTATGAACTACGTCTAACTTTCTTAAGTGCGACTTTCTAGCGGATGAATATACGATACATCCGTAGTCTAGTTTAGATTGAACCAATGCTTTATACAGTCTCAATAATGTCTCTTTTCCTGAGCCCCAATTTAGGTTCGATAAACATTTTATAATGTTTAGGGCTCTTTTGCATCTATCACTCAAGTCCTGTATATGTAATCCCCATGTGAGGGATTTATCCAATACTAGTCCTAAATACCTTACGCTGTCTTTATATTGTATTGGATTATCATCAATTGTCAGAGCAGGACTTTGATGAGGAATTCTCTTCCTACAAAAGTGTACACAACACGTTTTTTCTGGTGAGAATTGGAATCCTGTATTCCTTGCAACTTCATTTAGAGCATTGATCGCTCGTTGCAATTTGTACCTCACTATAGCAGTCTTGTTGCTGGCATATACGATTGCCAGATCATCAACATAGACGCTTTTGCTGATTTCTACTGGAATGGCTAATATCAATTTATTAATGGCAATGGTAAACAAGGTACCGCTCAACGGCGAACCTTGCGGTATGCCATTTTCCAAGATTCTTTCACATGAATATTCGTTGTTGACGCGTACTTGGAAGGTACGATCATTCATGTAGTTGCTGAGTAGTATAGGCAAATTGCCACGAATGCCCCATTCATGTAACTGGAGCATTATACCATGACGCCAGGTCATATCGAAAGCCTTCTGAAGATCAAAGAAGACTCCGACACAATGTTTCCTTGTAATAAAGCTGTTATATATAATGTCCTCTAAGCTGATCATTTGATCAGTGGTAGAATGGTATTGTCGAAAACCTGCTTGATACGGTGATATCAGGTTTTCTTTTTCCAAAACCCAGACGAGTCGATTATTAATCATTTTTTCCAAAATTTTCCCCATAGCACACGTCAAAGAAATAGGACGGTAGCTATTGGGGTCTCTTAAATTTTTATTTTTCTTCGGTACTGGAACAACATGAGCTTTTTTCCACTGCTGCGGGTACGTTCCATCCCGCCATATTTTATTATAAAGTTCTAATAATCTACACTTTGCAGTGGTATTCAGCTGCCTGATCATATTATAGTGGATTTCATCCGGACCAGCAGCTGTGTTACCTGATTTTTCCAACGCCTTCGCGAATTCTTCCATTTTAAATGGTACATTATATGAGTAATTATACTCAGTTCCAAAATTTAGTAGACCTTCGTGTTCTTCTTTTTT
Source organism: Lycorma delicatula (assembly GCF_047948215.1). Classification (NCBI taxonomy): domain Eukaryota; kingdom Metazoa; phylum Arthropoda; class Insecta; order Hemiptera; family Fulgoridae; genus Lycorma; species Lycorma delicatula. The sequence goes on along the minus strand of NC_134457.1, from coordinate 116,514,713 downwards.
GGTTCGAAAACCTTCCTCGTAGTTGGCCGTTTTGCTGGCCTTTTCGAAATGATTGGATAACAGCTCTGCAATTTCATATGGAGTGTCTTTTATTTCATCTTCATCTTCATCTTGAAGGCTAGTTATGGGAGTAAAATCATTACGCCCACAAATCGCCTTCACTTTCCTCCAAACATCTGATGCAGTAGTAGTTTTGTCAATGGATGACACGTATTGCTGCCAGGATCGTTTTTTCGAATCTATCATAACACGTTTTGCATACGCCCTGTATTTCTTAAAGGCAACAAGATTTTCTATACTAGGACGCTTCTTAAAGGCATTATACGCCCTTTTCTTTCTTTTTATAGCTTCACTTATTTCATCGTTCCACCATGGAACGGGTTTCTTTGTAAGTTTCCCAGATGTTTTGGGAATATATCTCGATGCCGACTCGATTATTGCATTTGTTATGGCGTCGACATCGTCTCCGATAACTCCGGTTGTTTCTGGGAGCATCGTTCTAGCTGTGAAGCTCGTCCAGTCTGCCTTTTCAAATAACCATCTTTTAGGGATGGGATATATTGTTCTAGTAACATCAGTTACAATTTGCACCGGGAAATGATCGCTTCCATGCAGATCGTCTATAACATGGAAGCTGTACCTCGGTGCTATCGATCCGCTTATGAGTGCAAGATCTATACAGGACGTCGATCCATCTCTGGCATTGAAAAAGGTTCCTGATCCGTCATTTAAAATAATAAGATCAGAATTCATCAGGAACCCTTCCAGTTCTCTTCCACGGGGATCTACTCGATCCGATCCCCAGAGAGAATTATGAGCGTTAAAATCACCCACCAGTAAAACAGGTGGGGGAAGCTCGGAAATTAATCTTTCTATGTCATCCTTATTCCAATCGTAATTCGGTAAGTATATGCTGCACACAGTGATCTTAAGCGGTCGCTTCATTCTAACGGCGACCGCTTGTAGGTTGGTGTTTAGAACAACCGCTTCGGTGGTAGCTCTAGTCGATGTTAATATAGCTATTCCACCTCTAACTCTTACATTTGGCGGTTGATCTCGCCGAAATATATGGAATCCTTTTAATTTAAAATTTTCATTTCGGCGGAAATGCGTTTCTTGCAGACATATACAAATCGGGTCTACGTCATGTACCAAGCGTTGGAGCTCATGGATGTTTGAAAAACATCCATTGATGTTCCATTGTACAATCGACTCGCTAATTTTTAATTTTTAATTAAATTATTGCCTGGGTTTTCCTTTCGGCCATCCCTTTTTCCTTTTCTTCTCCATCCTGCGAACAGCATCGTGTTCGCGGAGAAGGTCGTCGCCTGTAAGGCTTCCGGTCTCCGTATCGGAGACCACCGAAGCCGCCGACGACGACGGGCATGGATCGGCGCCGGTTTCAGGCGCCGATTGAGAGGCGACAACCTGCCCGCTCCCCAACACGGGGGTCGCACCGGTCACCGCCTGTGGGAGGGGGGACACTCGCCCCCCCTGTGTGATTTTTTGTGGCCTCTGAGGCTTAGAGGCCACTTCAGTTACAGGAGGCTTGGGAGCCTCCATAACAGACTCTGTAGGTATCGCCTTTTTCTTTTCATCGAGGATCTCGCTGAGACGGACTTGACATTCAGGTTTATTGTCCGTTTTCTTTTCTGGAGGAGCAACTTTCACTTTTATCGACTTATCTTCAGCAGGCTGTATCACTATCTTTGGCTTAACAAGTTCTTTATTGCCAAGAGGTTTCATCTTGTTTTCGATGATCCTCTCAATCATGTTAGCCAAAGTGGGAGCAAGTTTATTTATAATTTGTACCTCATCTACAGCAATCGGAGCAGGAGCAGGAACAGTAGCCGCAGCCTGAGCATAAGATGTTGCTGCTCTAGGCTTACGGGCGTTAACTATTTTTTTTGCATCGAAGTAGCTGACTTTTTGCAGGGTTTTTACTTCCTGCACAGCTACCTCATCTTTGTAGACAGGACAATTCCTTGATCTACAAGAATGCGCTCCTTTGCAGTTTATGCATGTAGGAGGCTCTTTACATGGCTCTCCCTCATGCACCTCTTCACCGCACACGCATATTTGCGGTCTTTCGCATCTAAGAGCGGTGTGGCCAAAGCGTTGGCACTTGAAGCACCTCATCGGCTGTGGGACAAATGCCCGCACATCCAAACGGTGAATCCCCGCTCTTATCTTTTCTGGCAAAGTAGGCCGGTTGAAAGTAAGGACATGAGAAGCCGAGGGTAAGACCTCACCGTTCCCTCTCATGTTTAACCGACGGCACTCTATTACTCCTTGTGCTGCCAGCTCCTCTACAATCTCTTGCTCCGAACAGTTTAAAAGATCCCGACAGACCACAACACCCCTTGAGGTGTTGAGCGTGCCGTGGGGATCAACGCGTACCGCTAGCTCTCCAATTTTCTTCAGCCCTAAAATCTTCTGAGACTGTATATCATTAACAGTCTCTACATGAAGTCCCGTAAAAGTTTTCCGTATTTCCTTTACAGGGCCTCCAGCACATTTGTTTATCTCTCGAGCGATGAGAAAAGGACTCACCCTCGAGAAATTTCCATCCTCCTTTGTAATGACCAAATATTTAGGTTTCGGTACATTACTACTTTTAAAAAAAGCCTTCTGTAAGCTTTTTCTAGCCTCAATCTCTATCTTCTTACTCTCCGTACTCTTCCTCCGTTTTGCCTCAGGCGAAACGGCTGGTTCTAAACGAGGGTGTTTACGTGCACCCTCTGCCACGTTGGTTTGTTCAGGAAAATTCATGAACAAAAAATCCCTTCTGTAGTAAGGCTAGCCGCCGGGGTACACCCCCACTCCAGGGCTACCAACCCTGGAGGTCCGTTCCGGTACTCCGGTGGAACCGGCATATGTCCTGGCAGAGAGCGGATGCGCAGTCTCTGCACTGACTCCAGGCCCCTACACACCGAAGCTTTCAGGGCTCCCATGCTCCGAACATGGGCACCTTAACTACATGCTTGCCATCGCAGGGGGCATGTGGACGACGAAAGGTCTCCGTTACACCTGCAAATAACTTTGACCGTGGCCGCCACATCGCCAGCTCTAAAGGCGGTATAAATCCATTTCCGTAATCGTTAAAAATGTCATATCTGCAGGTGGCCGTAAAGTCCAGTCCTGTAATTCGGCCTATGGATGTAAATCGACCGAAGAAAGTATATCCGAGAAACAACACTCGGAACCCCGTTAGCCAGCTATATGTAATGTACTTGAGTACAGCTGTTACCGCCCTGGACGTGGAACATAGATGTTGTGTTCCGGACGTGGGGAATATCTACCTCAGGGCATTATTATTATTATTATTATTATTATTATTATTATTATTATTATTTTTTTTTTTTTTTTTTTTTTGAGGTTTTTAGGGGCATCGACTACTTTGGTCATTAGCCCCATCCCACTTCAAAAAAAAAATAAAAAAGGTTCTTTATTTCATATTTCCATGAAGAAAATAAGTGAGCAAAATTTCAATCTTCTAATTTAAAAACCACAAATTACCGCCTAGGCTTTCCTTTCGGCCAACCTTTTTTACACCGCTTTTCCATCCTGCGAACGGCCTCAACTTCCGACGACAGAGTGTCTGAGGCTTCGGACATGGCTTCGTCTTCTCTTTCTGACGCCAATGACGTTCGCCGGCTTACATCAGGTGATGAAAGCTTCAATGGTGCTGTGAGCATCGTTGCAATTGAGTCTAAACTTGCAACCGAAGCACTTTCGGCGGCTGATGAACTCGATTCGATATCTAAGGCTGTGCTTGGGCCGGCTGATACAGATGCTCTCGCCACAGTTGTTCTCTGAGCTTTTGGGGCCTCTGTAGGTACGGTTTTAATATTGTCTGTGTCTGGTGCTTTTTCGATAGTTACTTGCACCTCCATTTTGGTTGACGCAGATTTTTCCTGTACTCTTGTCACAGTATCCTTAACTATATGACTCGTCGTCGGGGTGATCTTTAGATCTTTGTTGGATAGATCAAGATTTTTCTTCATTACGTCTATTGCTGGAGTTATAATCGAGGATTTTGCTGGTTTTTTAAACTGCGCTGGTGCGGGTCTTCTGTCGGCGACGTCAGTCCGGGATTGAGCCTTCTCATGTTTACTTTGTTGTATCTGATGAGTCGACTCGATCCTGGAATCAATGATTCTTTCTATCACTGTCGCGAGACTTGGTGCCATCGTATTAAGCAACTGCTCCACGTTGATTTTAGGTGTGGGGGGAGCAGCAGCTGCTTCTGCGTATGAAGTCGATGGTCTAGGTGTACGTAGGTTTACAATCTTCCTCGCTTCAGGGTAGCTGACTTTTTGAAGCGTTTTAACCTCCTGAATGGCTGTTTCTGATTTGTATACTGGGCAGTTCCTGGATCGACAGTTATGGTGCCCGTTACAATTAATGCAGACTGGAGGGTCTTTACATGGATCACCCTCATGTACCTTCATTCCGCATATACAAATTTCCTGCGCTTCACACCTAGCGGCAGTGTGTCCGAAACGTTGACATCTAAAACATCTCATCGGCTGCGGAATAAATGCCCGTACATCAAGCCGATGGATGCCAGCTCGTACCTTTTCAGGAAGACTTGGCCTATTGAATGTCAATACATGAGAGGCCGAAGGAAGAATCTCACCGTTTCGTCTCATAGAAAGTCTGCGACAATGTGTCACTCCCTGACTAGACATTTCCTGCACTATTTCTTCTTCAGTACAGTTAAGAAGATCACGGCAAACAACAACTCCTCTAGATGAATTGAGTGTACTATGCGGTTGGACAGTAACCGCAAATTCACCGATCTTCTTCAACGCCTGGACTTTCTGACTTTGCATGTCGTTTATAGTTTCGACATGTAATCCGTTAAACGTCTTACGGATATCCTTGACAGGACCACCAGCACAATTTGTAATCTCTCTAGCAATTAAGAATGGACTTACCTTTTGGAAGTTACCATTCTCTTTTGTAATGACCAAAAATCTTGGTTTGGGAACATTATTACCAAACAAAGCTTTTCTCAAATCTTTACTGATTTTATCAGCATCTTTTCTAATCTTATCACTCTCCTTGCTTTTTTTCCGCTTCGCTTGTGGCGAATCGGCGGTTTCTAAACGAGGGTGTTTACGTGCACCCTCTGCCACGTGAGTTTGTTCAGGAAAATTCATGAACATTGATCCCTTCTGTAGCAAGGCTAGCCGCCGGGGTACACCCCCACTCCAGGGCTACTAACCTTGGAGGTCCTATCCGGTACTCCGGTGGAACCGGCATATGTCCTGGCAGAGAGCGGATGCGCAGTCTCTGCACTGACTCCAGGCTCCTACTCACCGAAGCTTTCAGAGCTCCCATGCACCGACATACATGGGCACCATTGCTACATGCTTGCCATCGCAGGGGGCATGTGGACAACGGAAGGGTCTCCGTTACACCTGCAATAACATTGACCCTGGCCGCCACATCGCCAGCTCTAGGAATGGTATGAATCCATATCCAAAATCATATGTTACTCCATTTCCTGCAGGTAGCCAAAAATCCAGTCCGTTTAGTGACCTGAAGTTGGAACCAGGTCAAACTTAACAATGCATAACCGAGGAATTTACTCGGAACCCCGTTAGCCAGCTATATGTGATGTACAAAGGTACAGCTGTTGCCGCCCTGGACGTGGAACATAGATGTTGTGTTCCGGACGTGGGGATTATCTACCTCAGGGCATTATTATTATTATTATTATTATTATTATTATTATTATTATTATTATTATTATTATTATTATTATTGTTGTTATTATTATTATTATTATTATTATTATTATTATTATTATTATTATTATTATTATTATTATTATTATTATTATTATTATTATTATTATTATTATTATTATTATTATTATTATTATTATTATTATTATTATTATTATTATTATTATTATTATTATTATTATTATTATTATTATTATTATTATTATTATTATTATTATTATTATTATTATTATTATTATTATTATTATTATTATTATTATTATTATTATTATTATTATTATTATTATTATTATTATTATTATTATTATTATTATTATTATTATTATTATTATTATTATTATTATTATTATTATTATTATTATTATTATTATTATTATTATTATTATTATTATTATTATTATTATTATTATTATTATTATTATTATTATTATTATTATTATTATTATTATTATTATTATTATTATTATTATTATTATTATTATTATTATTATTATTATTATTATTATTATTATTATTATTATTATTATTATTATTATTATTATTATTATTATTATTATTATTATTATTATTATTATTATTATTATTATTATTATTATTATTATTATTATTATTATTATTATTATTATTATTATTATTATTATTATTATTATTATTATTATTATTATTATTATTATTATTATTATTATTATTATTATTATTATTATTATTATTATTATTATTATTATTATTATTATTATTATTATTATTATTATTATTATTATTATTATTATTATTATTATTATTATTATTATTATTATTATTATTATTATTATTATTATTTTTTTTTTTTTTTTTTTTTTTGAGGTTTTTTAGGGGCATCGACTACTTTGGTCATTAGCCCCATCCCACTTCAAAAAAAAAAAAAAAAAACAAAAAAAAAGGTTCTTTAATTCATATTTCCATGAAGAAAATAAGTGAACAAAATTTCAATCTTCTAATTTAAAATCCACAAATTACCGCCTAGGCTTTCCTTTCGGCCAACCTTTTTTACACCGCTTTTCCATCCTGCGAACGGCCTCAACTTCCGACGACAGAGTGTCTGAGGCTTCGGACATGGCTTCGTCTTCTCTTTCAGACGCCAATGACGTTCGCCGGCTTACATCTGGCGATGAAAGCTTTAATGGTGCTGTGAGCATCGTTGCAATTGAGTCTAAACTTGCAACCGATGCGCTTTCGGCGGCTGATGAACTCGATTCGATATCTAAGGCTGTGCTTGGGCCGGCTGATACAGATGCTCTCGCCACAGTTGTTCTCTGAGCTTTTGGGGCCTCTGTAGGTACGGTTTTAATATCGTCTGTGTCTGGTGCTTTTTCGATAGTTACTTGCACCTCCATTTTGGTTGACGCAGATTTTTCCTGTACTCTTGTCACAGTATCCTTAGCTATATGACTCGTCGTCGGGGTGGTCTTTAGATCTTTGTTGGATAGATCAAGATTTTTCTTCATTACGTCTATTGCTGGAGTTATAATCGAGGATTTTGCCGGTTTTTTAAACTGCGCTGGTGCGGGTCTTCTGTCGGCGACGTCAGTCCGGGATTGAGCCTTCTCATGTTTACTTTGTTGTATCTGTTGAGTAGACTCAATCTTGGAATCAATGATTCTTTCTATTATTGTCGCGAGACTTGGCGCCATCGTGTTAAGCAACTGCTCCACGTTGATTTTAGGTGTGGGGGGAGCAGCAGCTGCTTCTGCGTATGAAGTCGATGGTCTAGGTGTACGTAGGTTAACAATCTTCTTCGCTTCAGGGTAGCTGACTTTTTGAAGCGTTTTAACCTCCTGAATGGCTGTTTCTGATTTGTATACTGGGCAGTTCCTGGATCGACAGTTATGGTGCCCTTTACAATTAATGCAGATTGGAGGGTCTTTACATGGATCACCCTCATGTATCTTCGATCCGCATATACAAATTTCCTGCGCTTCACATCTAGCGGCAGTGTGTCCGAAACGTTGACATCTAAAACATCTCATCGGCTGCGGAATAAATGCCCGTACATCAAGCCGATGGATGCCAGCTCGTACCTTTTCAGGAAGACTTGGCCTATTGAATGTCAATACATGAGAGGCCGAAGGAAGAATCTCACCATTTCGTCTCATAGAAAGTCTGCGACAATGTGTCACTCCCTGACTAGACATTTCCTGCACTATTTCTTCTTCAGTACAGTTAAGAAGATCACGGCAAACAACAACTCCTCTAGATGAATTAAGTGTACTATGCGGTTGAACAGTAACCGCAAATTCGCCGATCTTCTTCAACGCCTGGACTTTCTGACTTTGCATGTCGTTTATAGTTTCGACATGTAATCCGTTAAACGTCTTACGGATATCCTTGACAGGACCACCAGCACAATTTGTAATCTCTCTAGCAATTAAGAATGGACTTACCTTTTGGAAGTTACCATTCTCTTTTGTAATGACCAAAAATCTTGGTTTGGGAACATTATTACCAAACAAAGCTTTTCTCAAATCTTTACTGATTTTATCAGCATCTTTTCTAATCTTATCACTCTCTTTACTTTTTTTCCGCTTCGCTTGTGGCGAATCGGCGGTTTCTAAACGAGGGTGTTTACGTGCACCCTCTGCCACGTTTAAATGTTCAATGTTCATGAACAGTGGATCCCTTCTGTAGCAAGGCTAGCCGCCGGGGTACACCCCCACTCCAGGGCTACTAACCTTGGAGGTCCTATCCGGTACTCCGGTGGAACCGGCATATGTCCTGGCAGAGAGCGGATGCGCAGTCTCTGCACTGACTCCAGGCCCCTACACACCGAAGCTTTCAGGGCTCCCATGCTCCGAACATGGGCACCTTAACTACATGCTTGCCATCGCAGGGGGCATGTGGACAACGGAAGGGTCTCCGTTACACCTGCAATAACATTGACCCTGGCCGCCACATCGCCAGCTCTAAGAATGGTATGAATCCATTTCCAAAATCATACGTTACTCCATTTCCTGCAGGTAGCCAATAATCCAGTCCGTTTAGTGACCTGAAGTTGGAACCAGGTCAAACTCAACAATGCATAACCGAGGAATTTACTCGGAACCCCGTTAGCCAGCTATATGTGATGTACAAAGGTACAGCTGTTGCCGCCCTGGACGTGGAACATAGATGTTGTGTTCCGGACGTGGGGATTATCTACCTCAGGGCATTATTATTATTATTATTATTATTATTATTATTATTATTATTATTATTATTATTATTATTATTATTATTATTATTATTATTATTATTATTATTATTATTATTATTATTATTATTATTATTATTATTATTATTATTATTATTATTATTATTATTATTATTATTATTATTATTATTATTATTATTATTATTATTATTATTATTATTATTATTATTATTATTATTATTATTATTATTATTATTATTATTATTATTATTATTATTATTATTATTATTATTATTATTATTATTATTATTATTATTATTATTATTATTATTATTATTATTATTATTATTATTATTATTATTATTATTATTATTATTATTATTATTATTATTATTATTATTATTATTATTATTATTATTATTATTATTATTATTATTATTATTATTATTATTATTATTATTATTATTATTATTATTATTATTATTATTATTATTATTATTATTATTATTATTATTATTATTATTATTATTATTATTATTATTATTATTATTATTATTATTATTATTATTATTATTATTATTATTATTATTATTATTATTATTATTATTATTATTATTATTATTATTATTATTATTATTATTATTATTTTTTTTTTTTTTTTTTTTTTTTTGAGGTTTTTAGGGGCATCGACTACTTTGGTCATTAGCCCCGTCCCACTTCAAAAAAAAATAAAAAAAAAGGTTCAAAATTTCACAAAATGATCAAAATTTTGCTTTTCCTTATAATTTCTGGTCCAATTATATCACTTTCTAGGCTTTCCTTTCGGCCAACCCTTTTTACACCGCTTTTCCATTCTGCGAACGGCCTCGACTTCCGACGACAGAGTGTCTGAGGCTTCGGACATGGCATCGTCTTCTCTTTCTGACGCCAATGACGTTCGCCGGCTTACATCAGGTGATGAAAGCTTCAATGGTGCTGTGAGCATCGTTGCAATTGAGTCTAAACTTGCAACCGATGCACTTTCGGCGGCTGATGAACTCGATTCTATGTCTAAGGCTGTGCTTGGACCGGCTGATACAGATGCTCTCGCCACAGTTGTTCTCTGAGCTTTTGGGGCCTCTGTAGGTACAGTTTTAATATCGTCTGTGTCCGGTGCTTTTTGGATAGTTACTTGCACCTCCATTTTGGTTGACGCAGATTTTTCCTGTACTCTTGTCACAGTATCCTTAGCTATATGACTCGTCGTCGGGATGATCTTTAGATCTTTGTCGGGTAAATCAAGATTTTTCTTCATTACGTCTATTGCTGGAGTTATAATCGAGGATTTTGCTGGTTTTTTAAACTGCGCTGGTGCGGGTCTTCTGTCGGCGACGTCAGTCCGGGATTGAGCCTTCTCATGTTTACTTTGTTGTATCTGATGAGTCGACTCGATCTTGGAATCAATGATTCTTTCTATCACTGTCGCGAGACCTGGTGCCATCGTATTAAGCAACTGCTCCACGTTAATTTTAGGTGTGGGGGGAGCAGCAGCTGCTTCTGCGTATAAGTCGATGGTCTAGGTGTACGTTGGTTTACAATCTTCTTCGCTTCAGGGTAGCTGACTTTTTGAAGCGTTTTAACCTCCTGAATGGCTGTTTCTGATTTGTATACTGGGCAGTTCCTGGATCGACAGTTATGGTGCCCTTTACAGTTAATGCAGACTGGAGGGTCTTTACATGGATCACCCTCATGAATCTTCGATCCGCATATACAAATTTCCTGCGCTTCACATCTAGCGGCAGTGTGTCCGAAACGTTGACATCTAAAACATCTCATCGGCTGCGGAATAAATGCCCGTACATCAAGCCGATGGATGCCAGCTCGTACCTTTTCAGGAAGACTTGGCCTATTGAATGTCAATACATGAGAGGCCGAAGGAAGAATCTCACCGTTTCGTCTCATAGAAAGTCTGCGACAATGTGTCACTCCCTGACTAGACATTTCCTGCACTATTTCTTCTTCAGTACAGTTAAGAAGATCACGGCAAACAACAACTCCTCTAGATGAATTAAGTGTACTATGCGGTTGGACAGTAACCGCAAATTCACCGATCTTCTTCAACGCCTGGACTTTCTGACTTTGCATGTCGTTTATAGTTTCGACATGTAATCCGTTAAACGTCTTACGGATATCCTTGACAGGACCACCAGCACAATTTGTAATCTCTCTAGCAATTAAGAATGGACTTACCTTTTGGAAGTTACCATTCTCTTTTGTAATGACCAAAAATCTTGGTTTGGGAACATTATTACCAAACAAAGCTTTTCTCAAATCTTTACTGATTTTATCAGCATCTTTTCTAATTCTATCACTCTCCTTACTTTTTTTCCGCTTCGCTTGTGGCGAATCGGCGGTTTCTAAACGAGGGTGTTTACGTGCACCCTCTGCCACGTTAGTTTGTTCAGAAAAATTCATGAACAGTGGATCCCTTCTGTAGCAAGGCTAGCCGCCGGGGTACACCCCCACTCCAGGGCTACTAACCTTGGAGGTCCTATCCGGTACTCCGGTGGAACCGGCATATGTCCTGGCAGAGAGCGGATGCGCAGTCTCTGCACTGACTCCAGGCCCCTACACACCGAAGCTTTCAGGGCTCCCATGCTCCGAACATGGGCACCTTAACTACATGCTTGCCATCGCAGGGGGCATGTGGACAACGGAAGGGTCTCCGTTACACCTGCAATAACATTGACCCTGGCCGCCACATCGCCAGCTCTAAGAATGGTATGAATCCATTTCCAAAATCATATGTTACTCCATTTCCTGCAGGTAGCCAAAAATCCAGTCCGTTTAGTGACCTGAAGTTGGAACCAGGTCAAACTCAACAATGCATAACCGAGGAATTTACTCGGAACCCCGTTAGCCAGCTATATGTGATGTACAAAGGTACAGCTGTTGCCGCCCTGGACGTGGAACATAGATGTTGTGTTCCGGACGTGGGGATTATCTACCTCAGGGCATTATTATTATTATTATTATTATTATTATTATTATTATTATTATTATTATTATTATTATTATTATTATTATTATTATTATTATTATTATTATTATTATTATTATTATTATTATTATTATTATTATTATTATTATTATTATTATTATTATTATTATTATTATTATTATTATTATTATTATTATTATTATTATTATTATTATTATTATTATTATTATTATTATTATTATTATTATTATTATTATTATTATTATTATTATTATTATTATTATTATTATTATTATTATTATTATTATTATTATTATTATTATTATTATTATTATTATTATTATTATTATTATTATTATTATTATTATTATTATTATTATTATTATTATTATTATTATTATTATTATTTTTCTTTTGAGGTTTTTAGGGGCATCGACTACTTTGGTCATTAGCCCCGTCCCACTTCAAAAAAAAAATAAAAAAAAGGTTCAAAATTTCACAAAATGATCAAAATTTTGCTTTTCCTTATAATTTCTGGTCCAATTATATCACTTTCTAGGCTTTCCTTTCGGCCAACCCTTTTTACACCGCTTTTCCATTCTGCGAACGGCCTCAACTTCCGACGACAGAGTGTCTGAGGCTTCGGACATGGCATCGTCTTCTCTTTCTGACGCCAATGACGTTCGCCGGCTTACATCAGGTGATGAAAGCTTCAATGGTGCTGTGAGCATCGTTGCAATTGAGTCTAAACTTGCAACCGATGCACTTTCGGCGGCTGATGAACTCGATTCGATATCTAAGGCTGTGCTTGGGCCGGCTGATACAGATGCTCTCGCCACAGTTGTTCTCTGAGCTTTTGGGGCCTCTGTAGGTACGGTTTTAATATCGTCTGTGTCTGGTGCTTTTCCGATAGTTACTTGCACCTCCATTTTGGTTGACGCAGATTTTTCCTGTACTCTTGTCACAGTATCCTTATCTATATGACTCGTCGTCGGGGTGATCTTTAGATCTTTGTTGGATAGATCAAGATTTTTCTTCATTACGTCTATTGCTGGAGTTATAATCGAGGATTTTGCTGGTTTTTTAAACTGCGCTGGTGCGGGTCTTCTGTCGGCGACGTCAGTCCGGGATTGAGCCTTCTGGATTGAGCCTTCTCATGTTTACTTTGTTGTATCTGATGAGTCGACTCGATCTTGGAATCAATGATTCTTTCTATCACTGTCGCGAGACTTGGTGCCATCGTATTAAGCAACTGCTCCACGTTGATTTTAGGTGTGGGGGGAGCAGCAGCTGCTTCTGCGTATGAAGTCGATGGTCTAGGTGTACGTTGGTTTACAATCTTCTTCGCTTCAGGGTAGCTGACTTTTTGAAGCGTTTTAACCTCCTGAATGGCTGTTTCTGATTTGTATACTGGGCAGTTCCTGGATCGACAGTTATGGTGCCCTTTACAGTTAATGCAGACTGGAGGGTCTTTACATGGATCACCCTCATGAATCTTCGATCCGCATATACAAATTTCCTGCGCTTCACATCTAGCGGCAGTGTGTCCGAAACGTTGACATCTAAAACATCTCATCGGCTGCGGAATAAATGCCCGTACATCAAGCCGATGGATGCCAGCTCGTACCTTTTCAGGAAGATTTGGCCTATTGAATGTCAATACATGAGAGGCCGAAGGAAGAATCTCACCGTTTCGTCTCATAGAAAGTCTGCGACAATGTGTCACTCCCTGACTAGACATTTCCTGCACTATTTCTTCTTCAGTACAGTTAAGAAGATCACGGCAAACAACAACTCCTCTAGATGAATTAAGTGTACTATGCGGTTGGACAGTAACCGCAAATTCACCGATCTTCTTCAACGCCTGGACTTTCTGACTTTGCATGTCGTTTATAGTTTCGACATGTAATCCGTTAAACGTCTTACGGATATCCTTGACAGGACCACCAGCACAATTTGTAATCTCTCTAGCAATTAAGAATGGACTTACCTTTTGGAAGTTACCATTCTCTTTTGTAATGACCAAAAATCTTGGTTTGGGAACATTATTACCAAACAAAGCTTTTCTCAAATCTTTACTGATTTTATCAGCATCTTTTCTAATTCTATCACTCTCCTTACTTTTTTTCCGCTTCGCTTGTGGCGAATCGGCGGTTTCTAAACGAGGGTGTTTACGTGCACCCTCTGCCACGTTAGTTTGTTCAGAAAAATTCATGAACAGTGGATCCCTTCTGTAGCAAGGCTAGCCGCCGGGGTACACCCCCACTCCAGGGCTACTAACCTTGGAGGTCCTATCCGGTACTCCGGTGGAACCGGCATATGTCCTGGCAGAGAGCGGATGCGCAGTCTCTGCACTGACTCCAGGCCCCTACACACCGAAGCTTTCAGGGCTCCCATGCTCCGAACATGGGCACCTTAACTACATGCTTGCCATCGCAGGGGGCATGTGGACAACGGAAGGGTCTCCGTTACACCTGCAATAACATTGACCCTGGCCGCCACATCGCCAGCTCTAAGAATGGTATGAATCCATTTCCAAAATCATATGTTACTCCATTTCCTGCAGGTAGCCAAAAATCCAGTCCGTTTAGTGACCTGAAGTTGGAACCAGGTCAAACTCAACAATGCATAACCGAGGAATTTACTCGGAACCCCGTTAGCCAGCTATATGTGATGTACAAAGGTACAGCTGTTGCCGCCCTGGACGTGGAACATAGATGTTGTGTTCCGGACGTGGGGATTATCTACCTCAGGGCATTATTATTATTATTATTATTATAATTATTATTATTATTATTATTATTATTATTATTATTATTATTATTATTATTATTATTATTATTATTATTATTATTATTATTATTATTATTATTATTATTATTATTATTATTATTATTATTATTATTATTATTATTATTATTATTATTATTATTATTATTATTATTATTATTATTATTATTATTATTATTATTATTATTATTATTATTATTATTATTATTATTATTATTATTATTATTATTATTATTATTATTATTATTATTATTATTATTATTATTATTATTATTATTATTATTATTATTATTATTATTATTATTATTATTATTATTATTATTATTATTATTATTATTATTATTATTATTATTATTATTATTATTATTATTATTATTATTATTATTATTATTATTATTATTATTATTATTATTATTATTATTATTATTATTATTATTATTATTATTATTATTATTATTATTATTATTATTATTATTATTATTATTATTATTATTATTATTATTATTATTATTATTATTATTATTATTATTATTATTATTATTATTATTATTATTATTATTATTATTATTATTATTATTATTATTATTATTATTATTATTATTATTATTATTATTATTATTATTATTATTATTATTATTATTATTATTATTATTATTATTATTATTATTATTATTATTATTATTATTATTATTATTATTATTATTATTATTATTATTATTATTATTATTATTATTATTATTATTATTATTATTATTATTATTATTATTATTATTATTATTATTATTATTATTATTATTATTATTATTATTATTATTATTATTATTATTATTATTATTATTATTATTATTATTATTATTATTATTATTATTATTATTATTATTATTATTATTATTATTATTATTATTATTATTATTATTATTATTATTATTATTATTATTATTATTATTATTATTATTATTATTATTATTATTATTATTATTATTATTATTATTATTATTATTATTATTATTATTATTATTATTATTATTATTATTATTATTATTATTATTATTATTATTATTATTATTATTATTATTATTATTATTATTATTATTATTATTATTATTATTATTATTATTATTATTATTATTATTATTATTATTATTATTATTATTATTATTATTATTATTATTATTATTATTATTATTATTATTATTATTATTATTATTATTATTATTATTATTATTATTATTATTATTATTATTATTATTATTATTATTATTATTATTATTATTATTATTATTATTATTATTATTATTATTATTATTATTATTATTATTATTATTATTATTATTATTATTATTATTATTATTATTATTATTATTATTATTATTATTATTATTATTATTATTATTATTATTATTATTATTATTATTATTATTATTATTATTATTATTATTATTATTATTATTATTATTATTATTATTATTATTATTATTATTATTATTATTATTATTATTATTATTATTATTATTATTATTATTATTATTATTATTATTATTATTATTATTATTATTATTATTATTATTATTATTATTATTATTATTATTATTATTATTATTATTATTATTATTATTATTATTATTATTATTATTATTATTATTATTATTATTATTATTATTATTATTATTATTATTATTATTATTATTATTATTATTATTATTATTATTATTATTATTATTATTATTATTATTATTATTATTATTATTATTATTATTATTATTATTATTATTATTATTATTATTATTATTATTATTATTATTATTATTATTATTATTATTATTATTATTATTATTATTATTATTATTATTATTATTATTATTATTATTATTATTATTATTATTATTATTATTATTATTATTATTATTATTATTATTATTATTATTATTATTATTATTATTATTATTATTATTATTATTATTATTATTATTATTATTATTATTATTATTATTATTATTATTATTATTATTATTATTATTATTATTATTATTATTATTATTATTATTATTATTATTATTATTATTATTATTATTATTATTATTATTATTATTATTATTATTATTATTATTATTATTATTATTATTATTATTATTATTATTATTATTATTATTATTATTATTATTATTATTATTATTATTATTATTATTATTATTATTATTATTATTATTATTATTATTATTATTATTATTATTATTATTATTATTATTATTATTATTATTATTATTATTATTATTATTATTATTATTATTATTATTATTATTATTATTATTATTATTATTATTATTATTATTATTATTATTATTATTATTATTATTATTATTATTATTATTATTATTATTATTATTATTATTATTATTATTATTATTATTATTATTATTATTATTATTATTATTATTATTATTTTTTTTTTTTTTTTTTTTTTTTTTTTTTTTTTTTTTGAGGTTTTTAGGGGCATCGACTACTTTGGTCATTAGCCCCATCCCACTTCAAAAAAAAAACAAAAAAAAAGGTTCAAAATTTCACATTTTATTGTTCAAAAAAAAAATGATCAAAATTTTGCTTTTTCTTATAATTTCTGATTCAATTATATCACTTTCTAGGCTTTCCTTTCGGCCAACCCTTTTTACACCGCTTTTCCATTCTGCGAACGGCCTCAACTTCCGACGACAGAGTGTCTGAGGCTTCGGACATGGCATCGTCTTCTCTTTCTGACGCCAACGACGTTCGCCGGCTTACATCAGGTGATGAAAGCTTGAATGGTGCTGTGAGCATCGTTGCAATTGAGTCTAAACTTGCAACCGATGCACTTTCGGCGGCTGATGAACTCGATTCGATGTCTAAGGCTGTGCTTGGTCCGGCTGATACAGATGCTCTCGCCACAGTTGTTCTCTGAGCTTTTGGGGCCTCTGTAGGTACAGTTTTAATATCGTCTGTGTCTGGTGCTTTTTCGATAGTTACTTGCACCTCCATTTTGGTTGACGCAGATTTTTCCTGTACTCTTGTCACAGTATCCTTAGCTATATGACTCGTCGTCGGGGTGATCTTTAGATCTTTGTTGGATAGATCAAGATTTTTCTTCATTACGTCTATTGCTGGAGTTATAATCGAGGATTTTGCCGGTTTTTTAAACTGCGCTGGTGCGGGTCTTCTGTCGGCGACGTCAGTCCGGGATTGAGCCTTCTCATGTTTACTTTGTTGTATCTGTTGAGTAGACTCGATCTTGGAATCAATGATTCTTTCTATTATTGTCGCGAGACTTGGTGCCATCGTATTAAGCAACTGCTCCACGTTGATTTTAGGTGTGGGGGGAGCAGCAGCTGCTTCTGCGTATGAAGTCGATGGTCTAGGTGTACGTAGGTTAACAATCTTCTTCGCTTCAGGGTAGCTGACTTTTTGAAGCGTTTTAACCTCCTGAATGGCTGTTTCTGATTTGTATACTGGGCAGTTCCTGGATCGACAGTTATGATGCCCTTTACAATTAATGCAGACTGGAGGGTCTTTACATGGATCACCCTCATGTATCTTCAATCCGCATATACAAATTTCCTGCGCTTCACATCTAGCTGCAGTGTGTCCGAAACGTTGACATCTGAAACATCTCATCGGCTGCGGAATAAATGCCCGTACATCAAGCCGATGGATGCCAGCTCGTACCTTTTCAGGAAGACTTGGCCTATTGAATGTCAATACATGAGAGGCCGAAGGAAGAATCTCACCATTTCGTCTCATAGAAAGTCTGCGACAATGTGTCACTCCCTGACTAGACATTTCCTGCACTATTTCTTCTTCAGTACAGTTAAGAAGATCACGGCAAACAACAACTCCTCTAGATGAATTGAGTGTACTATGCGGTTGGACAGTAACCGCAAATTCACCGATCTTCTTCAACGCCTGGACTTTCTGACTTTGCATGTCGTTTATAGTTTCGACATGTAATCCGTTAAACGTCTTACGGATATCCTTGACAGGACCACCAGCACAATTTGTAATCTCTCTAGCAATTAAGAATGGACTTACCTTTTGGAAGTTACCATTCTCTTTTGTAATGACCAAAAATCTTGGTTTGGGAACATTATTACCAAACAAAGCTTTTCTCAAATCTTTACTGATTTTATCAGCATCTTTTCTAATCTTATCACTCTCCTTGCTTTTTTTCCGCTTCGCTTGTGGCGAATCGGCGGTTTCTAAACGAGGGTGTTTACGTGCACCCTCTGCCACGTGAGTTTGTTCAGGAAAATTCATGAACATTGATCCCTTCTGTAGCAAGGCTAGCCGCCGGGGTACACCCCCACTCCAGGGCTACTAACCTTGGAGGTCCTATCCGGTACTCCGGTGGAACCGGCATATGTCCTGGCAGAGAGCGGATGCGCAGTCTCTGCACTGACTCCAGGCTCCTACTCACCGAAGCTTTCAGAGCTCCCATGCACCGACATACATGGGCACCATTGCTACATGCTTGCCATCGCAGGGGGCATGTGGACAACGGAAGGGTCTCCGTTACACCTGCAATAACATTGACCCTGGCCGCCACATCGCCAGCTCTAAGAATGGTATGAATCCATATCCAAAATCATATGTTACTCCATTTCCTGCAGGTAGCCAAAAATCCAGTCCGTTTAGTGACCTGAAGTTGGAACCAGGTCAAACTTAACAATGCATAACCGAGGAATTTACTCGGAACCCCGTTAGCCAGCTATATGTGATGTACAAAGGTACAGCTGTTGCCGCCCTGGACGTGGAACATAGATGTTGTGTTCCGGACGTGGGGATTATCTACCTCAGGGCATTATTATTATTATTATTATTATTATTATTATTATTATTATTATTATTATTATTATTATTATTATTATTATTATTATTATTATTATTATTATTATTATTATTATTATTATTATTATTATTATTATTATTATTATTATTATTATTATTATTATTATTATTATTATTATTATTATTATTATTATTATTATTATTATTATTATTATTATTATTATTATTATTATTATTATTATTATTATTATTATTATTATTATTATTATTATTATTATTATTATTATTATTATTATTATTATTATTATTATTATTATTATTATTATTATTATTATTATTATTATTATTATTATTATTATTATTATTATTATTATTATTATTATTATTATTATTATTATTATTATTATTATTATTATTATTATTATTATTATTATTATTATTATTATTATTATTATTATTATTATTATTATTATTATTATTATTATTATTATTATTATTATTATTATTATTATTATTATTATTATTATTATTATTATTATTATTATTATTATTATTATTATTATTATTATTATTATTATTATTATTATTATTATTATTATTATTATTATTATTATTATTATTATTATTATTATTATTATTATTATTATTATTATTATTATTATTATTATTATTATTATTATTATTATTATTATTATTATTATTATTATTATTATTATTATTATTATTATTATTATTATTATTATTATTATTATTATTATTATTATTATTATTATTATTATTATTATTATTATTATTATTATTATTATTATTATTATTATTATTATTATTATTATTATTATTATTATTATTATTATTATTATTATTATTATTATTATTATTATTATTATTATTATTATTATTATTATTATTATTATTATTATTATTATTATTATTATTATTATTATTATTATTATTATTATTATTATTATTATTATTATTATTATTATTATTATTATTATTATTATTATTATTATTATTATTATTATTATTATTATTATTATTATTATTATTATTATTATTATTATTATTATTATTATTATTATTATTATTATTATTATTATTATTATTATTATTATTATTATTATTATTATTATTATTATTATTATTATTATTATTATTATTATTATTATTATTATTATTATTATTATTATTATTATTATTATTATTATTATTATTATTATTATTATTATTATTATTATTATTATTATTATTATTATTATTATTATTATTATTATTATTATTATTATTATTATTATTATTATTATTATTATTATTATTATTATTATTATTATTATTATTATTATTATTATTATTATTATTATTATTATTATTATTATTATTATTATTATTATTATTATTATTATTATTATTATTATTATTATTATTATTATTATTATTATTATTATTATTATTATTATTATTATTATTATTATTATTATTATTATTATTATTATTATTATTATTATTATTATTATTATTATTATTATTATTATTATTATTATTATTATTATTATTATTATTATTATTATGATTATTATTATTATTATTATTATTATTATTATTATTATTATTATTATTATTATTATTATTATTATTATTATTATTATTATTATTATTATTATTATTATTATTATTATTATTATTATTATTATTATTATTATTATTATTATTATTATTATTTTTTTTTTTTTTTTTTTTTTTTTTTTTGAGGTTTTTAGGGGCATCGACTACTTTGGTCATTAGCCCCATCCCACTTCAAAAAAAAATAAAAAAAAGGTTCAATTATTCACATTTCTACGAATCAAAAAAGTTCAAAAATTTATGTTCTCCTAACTTCGAATCCACAAATTACCGCCTAGGCTTTCCTTTCGGCCAACCTTTTTTACACCGCTTTTCCATCCTGCGAACGGCCTCAACTTCCGACGACAGAGTGTCTGAGGCTTCGGACATGGCTTCGTCTTCTCTTTCTGACGCCAATGACGTTCGCCGGCTTACATCTGGTGATGAAAGCTTCAATGGTGCTGTGAGCATCGTTGCAATTGAGTCTAAACTTGCAACCGATGCACTTTCGGCGGCTGATGAACTCGATTCGATATCTAAGGCTGTGCTTGGGCCGGCTGATACAGATGCTCTCGCCACAGTTGTTCTCTGAGCTTTTGGGGCCTCTGTAGGTACGGTTCTAATATCGTCTGTGTCTGGTGCTTTTTCGATAGTTACTTGCACCTCCATTTTGGTTGACGCAGATTTTTCCTGTACTCTTGTCACAGTATCCTTAGCTATATGACTCGTCGTCGGGGTGATCTTTAGATCTTTGTCGAATAAATCAAGATTTTTCTTCATTACGTCTATTGCTGGAGTTATAATCGAGGATTTTGCCGGTTTTTTAAACTGCGCTGGTGCGGGTCTTCTGTCGGCGACGTCAGTCCGGGATTGAGCCCTCTCATGTTTACTTTGTTGTATCTGTTGAGTAGACTCGATCTTGGAATCAATGATTCTTTCTATTATTGTCGCGAGACTTGGCGCCATCGTATTAAGCAACTGCTCCACGTTGATTTTAGGTGTGGGGGGAGCAGCAGCTGCTTCTGCGTATGAAGTCGATGGTCTAGGTGTACGTAGGTTAACAATCTTCTTCGCTTCAGGGTAGCTGACTTTTTGAAGCGTTTTAACCTCCTGAATGGCTGTTTCTGATTTGTATACTGGGCAGTTCCTGGATCGACAGTTATGGTGCCCTTTACAATTAATGCAGACTGGAGGGTCTTTACATGGATCACCCTCATGTATCTTCAATCCGCATATACAAATTTCCTGCGCTTCACATCTAGCTGCAGTGTGTCCGAAACGTTGACATCTGAAACATCTCATCGGCTGCGGAATAAATGCCCGTACATCAAGCCGATGGATGCCAGCTCGTACCTTTTCAGGAAGACTTGGCCTATTGAATGTCAATACATGAGAGGCCGAAGGAAGAATCTCACCATTTCGTCTCATAGAAAGTCTGCGACAATGTGTCACTCCCTGACTAGACATTTCCTGCACTATTTCTTCTTCAGTACAGTTAAGAAGATCACGGCAAACAACAACTCCTCTAGATGAATTGAGTGTACTATGCGGTTGGACAGTAACCGCAAATTCACCGATCTTCTTCAACGCCTGGACTTTCTGACTTTGCATGTCGTTTATAGTTTCGACATGTAATCCGTTAAACGTCTTACGGATATCCTTGACAGGACCACCAGCACAATTTGTAATCTCTCTAGCAATTAAGAATGGACTTACCTTTTGGAAGTTACCATTCTCTTTTGTAATGACCAAAAATCTTGGTTTGGGAACATTATTACCAAACAAAGCTTTTCTCAAATCTTTACTGATTTTATCAGCATCTTTTCTAATCTTATCACTCTCCTTGCTTTTTTTCCGCTTCGCTTGTGGCGAATCGGCGGTTTCTAAACGAGGGTGTTTACGTGCACCCTCTGCCACGTGAGTTTGTTCAGGAAAATTCATGAACATTGATCCCTTCTGTAGCAAGGCTAGCCGCCGGGGTACACCCCCACTCCAGGGCTACTAACCTTGGAGGTCCTATCCGGTACTCCGGTGGAACCGGCATATGTCCTGGCAGAGAGCGGATGCGCAGTCTCTGCACTGACTCCAGGCTCCTACTCACCGAAGCTTTCAGAGCTCCCATGCACCGACATACATGGGCACCATTGCTACATGCTTGCCATCGCAGGGGGCATGTGGACAACGGAAGGGTCTCCGTTACACCTGCAATAACATTGACCCTGGCCGCCACATCGCCAGCTCTAAGAATGGTATGAATCCATATCCAAAATCATATGTTACTCCATTTCCTGCAGGTAGCCAAAAATCCAGTCCGTTTAGTGACCTGAAGTTGGAACCAGGTCAAACTTAACAATGCATAACCGAGGAATTTACTCGGAACCCCGTTAGCCAGCTATATGTGATGTACAAAGGTACAGCTGTTGCCGCCCTGGACGTGGAACATAGATGTTGTGTTCCGGACGTGGGGATTATCTACCTCAGGGCATTATTATTATTATTATTATTATTATTATTATTATTATTATTATTATTATTATTATTATTATTATTATTATTATTATTATTATTATTATTATTATTATTATTATTATTATTATTATTATTATTATTATTATTATTATTATTATTATTATTATTATTATTATTATTATTATTATTATTATTATTATTATTATTATTATTATTATTATTATTATTATTATTATTATTATTATTATTATTATTATTATTATTATTATTATTATTATTATTATTATTATTATTATTATTATTATTATTATTATTATTATTATTATTATTATTATTATTATTATTATTA
Organism: Lycorma delicatula; assembly: GCF_047948215.1. NCBI lineage: Eukaryota > Metazoa > Arthropoda > Insecta > Hemiptera > Fulgoridae > Lycorma > Lycorma delicatula. Next base: position 116,490,789 of record NC_134457.1, on the reverse strand, counting down.
TTATTATTATTATTATTATTATTATTATTATTATTATTATTATTATTATTATTATTATTATTATTATTATTATTATTATTATTATTATTATTATTATTATTATTATTATTATTATTATTATTATTATTATTATTATTATTATTATTATTATTATTATTATTATTATTATTATTATTATTATTATTATTATTATTATTATTATTATTATTATTATTATTATTATTATTATTATTATTATTATTATTATTATTATTATTATTATTATTATTATTATTATTATTATTATTATTATTATTATTATTATTATTATTATTATTATTATTATTATTATTATTATTATTATTATTATTATTATTATTATTATTATTATTATTATTATTATTATTATTATTATTATTATTATTATTATTATTATTATTATTATTATTATTATTATTATTATTATTATTATTATTATTATTATTATTATTATTATTATTATTATTATTATTATTATTATTATTATTATTATTATTATTATTATTATTATTATTATTATTATTATTATTATTATTATTATTATTATTATTATTATTATTATTATTATTATTATTATTATTATTATTATTATTATTATTATTATTATTATTATTATTATTATTATTATTATTATTATTATTATTATTATTATTATTATTATTATTATTATTATTATTATTATTATTATTATTATTATTATTATTATTATTATTATTATTATTATTATTATTATTATTATTATTATTATTATTATTATTATTATTATTATTATTATTATTATTATTATTATTATTATTATTATTATTATTATTATTATTATTATTATTATTATTATTATTATTATTATTATTATTATTATTATTATTATTATTATTATTATTATTATTATTATTATTATTATTATTATTATTATTATTATTATTATTATTATTATTATTATTATTATTATTATTATTATTATTATTATTATTATTATTATTATTATTATTATTATTATTATTATTATTATTATTATTATTATTATTATTATTATTATTATTATTATTATTATTATTATTATTATTATTATTATTATTATTATTATTATTATTATTATTATTATTATTATTATTATTATTATTATTATTATTATTATTATTATTATTATTATTATTATTATTATTATTCTAATTATTATTATTATTATTATTATTATTATTATTATTATTATTCTAATTATTATTATTATTATTATTATTATTATTATTATTATTATTCTAATTATTATTATTATTATTATTATTATTATTATTATTATTATTCTAATTATTATTATTATTATTATTATTATTATTATCATTATTATTATTATTATTATTATTATTATTATTATTATTATCATTATTATTATTATTATTATTATTATTATTATTATTATTATTATCATTATTATTATTATTATTATTATTATTATTATTATTATTATTATTATTATTATTATTATTATTATTATTATTATTATTATTATTATTATTATTATTATTATTATTATTATTATTATTATTATTATTATTATTATTATTATTATTATTATTATTATTATTATTATTATTATTATTATTATTATTATTATTATTATTATTATTATTATTATTATTATTATTATTATTATTATTATTATTATTATTATTATTATTATTATTATTATTATTATTATTATTATTATTATTATTATTATTATTATTATTATTATTATTATTATTATTATTATTATTATTATTATTATTATTATTATTATTATTATTATTATTATTATTATTATTATTATTATTATTATTATTATTATTATTATTATTATTATTATTATTATTATTATTATTATTATTATTATTATTATTATTATTATTATTATTATTATTATTATTATTATTATTATTATTATTATTATTATTATTATTATTATTATTATTATTATTATTATTATTATTATTATTATTATTATTATTATTATTATTATTATTATTATTATTATTATTATTATTATTATTATTATTATTATTATTATTATTATTATTATTATTATTATTATTATTATTATTATTATTATTATTATTATTATTATTATTATTATTATTATTATTATTATTATTATTATTATTATTATTATTATTATTATTATTATTATTATTATTATTATTATTATTATTATTATTATTATTATTATTATTATTATTATTATTATTATTATTATTATTATTATTATTATTATTATTATTATTATTATTATTATTATTATTATTATTATTATTATTATTATTATTATTATTATTATTATTATTATTATTATTATTATTATTATTATTATTATTATTATTATTATTATTATTATTATTATTATTATTATTATTATTATTATTATTATTATTATTATTATTATTATTATTATTATTATTATTATTATTATTATTATTATTATTATTATTATTATTATTATTATTATTATTATTATTATTATTATTATTATTATTATTATTATTATTATTATTATTATTATTATTATTATTATTATTATTATTATTATTATTATTATTATTATTATTATTATTATTATTATTATTATTATTATTATTATTATTATTATTATTATTATTATTATTTTTTTTTTTTTTTTTTTTTTTTTTTTTTTTTTTTTTTTTTTTTTTTTTTTTTTTTTTTTTTTTGAGGTTTTTAGGGGCATCGACTACTTTGGTCATTAGCCCCGTCCCACTTCAAAAAAAAAATAAAAAAAAGGTTCAAAATTTCACAAAATGATCAAAATTTTGCTTTTCCTTATAATTTCTGGTCCAATTATATCACTTTCTAGGCTTTCCTTTCGGCCAACCCTTTTTACACCGCTTTTCCATTCTGCGAACGGCCTCAACTTCCGACGACAGAGTGTCTGAGGCTTCGGACATGGCATCGTCTTCTCTTTCTGACGCCAATGACGTTCGCCGGCTTACATCAGGTGATGAAAGCTTCAATGGTGCTGTGAGCATCGTTGCAATTGAGTCTAAACTTGCAACCGATGCACTTTCGGCGGCTGATGAACTCGATTCGATATCTAAGGCTGTGCTTGGGCCGGCTGATACAGATGCTCTCGCCACAGTTGTTCTCTGAGCTTTTGGGGCCTCTGTAGGTACGGTTTTAATATCGTCTGTGTCTGGTGCTTTTCCGATAGTTACTTGCACCTCCATTTTGGTTGACGCAGATTTTTCCTGTACTCTTGTCACAGTATCCTTATCTATATGACTCGTCGTCGGGGTGATCTTTAGATCTTTGTTGGATAGATCAAGATTTTTCTTCATTACGTCTATTGCTGGAGTTATAATCGAGGATTTTGCTGGTTTTTTAAACTGCGCTGGTGCGGGTCTTCTGTCGGCGACGTCAGTCCGGGATTGAGCCTTCTCATGTTTACTTTGTTGTATCTGATGAGTCGACTCGATCTTGGAATCAATGATTCTTTCTATCACTGTCGCGAGACTTGGTGCCATCGTATTAAGCAACTGCTCCACGTTGATTTTAGGTGTGGGGGGAGCAGCAGCTGCTTCTGCGTATGAAGTCGATGGTCTAGGTGTACGTTGGTTTACAATCTTCTTCGCTTCAGGGTAGCTGACTTTTTGAAGCGTTTTAACCTCCTGAATGGCTGTTTCTGATTTGTATACTGGGCAGTTCCTGGATCGACAGTTATGGTGCCCTTTACAGTTAATGCAGACTGGAGGGTCTTTACATGGATCACCCTCATGAATCTTCGATCCGCATATACAAATTTCCTGCGCTTCACATCTAGCGGCAGTGTGTCCGAAACGTTGACATCTAAAACATCTCATCGGCTGCGGAATAAATGCCCGTACATCAAGCCGATGGATGCCAGCTCGTACCTTTTCAGGAAGATTTGGCCTATTGAATGTCAATACATGAGAGGCCGAAGGAAGAATCTCACCGTTTCGTCTCATAGAAAGTCTGCGACAATGTGTCACTCCCTGACTAGACATTTCCTGCACTATTTCTTCTTCAGTACAGTTAAGAAGATCACGGCAAACAACAACTCCTCTAGATGAATTAAGTGTACTATGCGGTTGGACAGTAACCGCAAATTCACCGATCTTCTTCAACGCCTGGACTTTCTGACTTTGCATGTCGTTTATAGTTTCGACATGTAATCCGTTAAACGTCTTACGGATATCCTTGACAGGACCACCAGCACAATTTGTAATCTCTCTAGCAATTAAGAATGGACTTACCTTTTGGAAGTTACCATTCTCTTTTGTAATGACCAAAAATCTTGGTTTGGGAACATTATTACCAAACAAAGCTTTTCTCAAATCTTTACTGATTTTATCAGCATCTTTTCTAATTCTATCACTCTCCTTTTTCTAATTCTATCACTCTCCTTACTTTTTTTCCGCTTCGCTTGTGGCGAATCGGCGGTTTCTAAACGAGGGTGTTTACGTGCACCCTCTGCCACGTTAGTTTGTTCAGAAAAATTCATGAACAGTGGATCCCTTCTGTAGCAAGGCTAGCCGCCGGGGTACACCCCCACTCCAGGGCTACTAACCTTGGAGGTCCTATCCGGTACTCCGGTGGAACCGGCATATGTCCTGGCAGAGAGCGGATGCGCAGTCTCTGCACTGACTCCAGGCCCCTACACACCGAAGCTTTCAGGGCTCCCATGCTCCGAACATGGGCACCTTAACTACATGCTTGCCATCGCAGGGGGCATGTGGACAACGGAAGGGTCTCCGTTACACCTGCAATAACATTGACCCTGGCCGCCACATCGCCAGCTCTAAGAATGGTATGAATCCATTTCCAAAATCATATGTTACTCCATTTCCTGCAGGTAGCCAAAAATCCAGTCCGTTTAGTGACCTGAAGTTAGAACCAGGTCAAACTCAACAATGCATAACCGAGGAATTTACTCGGAACCCCGTTAGCCAGCTATATGTGATGTACAAAGGTACAGCTGTTGCCGCCCTGGACGTGGAACATAGATGTTGTGTTCCGGACGTGGGGATTATCTACCTCAGGGCATTATTATTATTATTATTATTATTATTATTATTATTATTATTATTATTATTATTATTATTATTATTATTATTATTATTATTATTATTATTATTATTATTATTATTATTATTATTATTATTATTATTATTATTATTATTATTATTATTATTATTATTATTATTATTATTATTATTATTATTATTATTATTATTATTATTATTATTATTATTATTATTATTATTATTATTATTATTATTATTATTATTATTATTATTATTATTATTATTATTATTATTATTATTATTATTATTATTATTATTATTATTATTATTATTATTATTATTATTATTATTATTATTATTATTATTATTATTATTATTATTATTATTATTATTATTATTATTATTATTATTATTATTATTATTATTATTATTATTATTATTATTATTATTATTATTATTATTATTATTATTATTATTATTATTATTATTATTATTATTATTATTATTATTATTATTATTATTATTATTATTATTATTATTATTATTATTATTATTATTATTATTATTATTATTATTATTATTATTATTATTATTATTATTATTATTATTATTATTATTATTATTATTATTATTATTATTATTATTATTATTATTATTATTATTATTATTATTATTATTATTATTATTATTATTATTATTATTATTATTATTATTATTATTATTATTATTATTATTATTATTATTTTTTTTTTTTTTTTTTTTTTTTTGAGGTTTTTAGGGGCATCGACTACTTTGGTCATTAGCCCCATCCCACTTCAAAAAAAAAACAAAAAAAAAGGTTCAATTATTCACATTTCTATGAATCAAAAATGTTCAAAAATTTATGTTCTCCTAACTTCGAATCCAGAATATTACTTTCTAGGCTTTCCTTTCGGCCAACCTTTTTTACACCGCTTTTCCATTCTGCGAACGGCCTCAACTTCCGACGACAGAGTGTCTGAGGCTTCGGACATGGCATCGTCTTCTCTTTCTGACGCCAATGACGTTCGCCGGCTTACATCTGGTGATGAAAGCTTCAATGGTGCTGTGAGCATCGTTGCAATTGAGTCTAAACTTGCAATCGATGCACTTTCGGCGGCTGATGAACTCGATTCAATGTCTAAGGCTGTGCTTGGGCCGGCTGATACAGATGCTCTCGCCACAGTTGTTCTCTGAGCTTTTGGGGCCTCTGTAGGTACAGTTTTAATATCGTCTGTGTCTGGTGCTTTTCCGATAGTTACTTGCACCTCCATTTTGGTTGACGCAGATTTTTCCTGTACTCTTGTCACAGTATCCTTAGCTATATGACTCGTCGTCGGGGTGATCTTTAGATCTTTCTCGGATAAATCAAGATTTTTCTTCATTACGTCTATTGCTGGAGTTATAATCGAGGATTTTGCCGGTTTTTTAAACTGCGCTGGTACGGGTCTTCTGTCGGCGACGTCAGTCCGGGATTGAGCCTTCTCATGTTTACTTTGTTGTATCTGATGAGTCGACTCGATCTTGGAATCAATGATTCTTTCTATTATTGTCGCGAGACTTGGCGCCATCGTATTAAGCAACTGCTCCACGTTGATTTTAGGTGTGGGGGGAGCAGCAGCTGCTTCTGCGTATGAAGTCGATGGTCTAGGTGTACGTAGGTTTACAATCTTCTTCGCTTCAGGGTAGCTGACTTTTTGAAGCGTTTTAACCTCCTGAATGGCTGTTTCTGATTTGTATACTGGGCAGTTCCTGGATCGACAGTTATGGTGCCCTTTACAATTAATGCAGACTGGAGGGTCTTTACATGGATCACCCTCATGTATCTTCATTCCGCATATACAAATTTCCTGCGCTTCACACCTAGCGGCAGTGTGTCCGAAACGTTGACATCTAAAACATCTCATCGGCTGCGGAATAAATGCCCGTACATCAAGCCGATGGATGCCAGCTCGTACCTTTTCAGGAAGACTTGGCCTATTGAATGTCAATACATGAGAGGCCGAAGGAAGAATCTCACCATTTCGTCTCATAGAAAGTCTGCGACAATGTGTCACTCCCTGACTAGACATTTCCTGCACTATTTCTTCTTCAGTACAGTTAAGAAGATCACGGCAAACAACAACTCCTCTAGATGAATTAAGTGTACTATGCGGTTGGACCGAAACCGCATATTCACCGATCTTCTTCAACGCCAAAACTTTCTGGCTTTGCATGTCGTTGATGGTTTCGACATGCAATCCATTAAAAGTTTTACGAATATCCTTGACAGGACCACCAGCACAATTTGTAATCTCTCTAGCAATTAAGAATGGACTTACCTTTTTTTGGAAGTTACCATTCTCTTTTGTAATGATCAAAAATCTTGGTTTGGGAAAATTATTTCCAAACAAAGCTTTTCTTAAATCTTTACTGATTTTATCAGCATCTTTTCTTAACTTATCACTCTCCTTGCTTTTTTTCCTCTTCGCTTGTGGCGAATCGGCGGTTTCTAAACGAGGGTGTTTACGTGCACCCTCTGCCACGTTAGTTTGTTCAGAAAAATTCATGAACAGTGGATCCCTTCTGTAGCAAGGCTAGCCGCCGGGGTACACCCCCACTCCAGGGCTACTAACCTTGGAGGTCCTATCCGGTACTCCGGTGGAACCGGCATATGTCCTGGCAGAGAGCGGATGCGCAGTCTCTGCACTGACTCCAGGCCCCTACACACCGAAGCTTTCAGGGCTCCCATGCTCCGAACATGGGCACCTTAACTACATGCTTGCCATCGCAGGGGGCATGTGGACAACGGAAGGGTCTCCGTTACACCTGCAATAACATTGACCCTGGCCGCCACATCGCCAGCTCTAAGAATGGTATGAATCCATTTCCAAAATCATATGTTACTCCATTTCCTGCAGGTAGCCAAAAATCCAGTCCGTTTAGTGACCCGAAGTTGGAACCAGGTCAAACTTAACAATGCATAACCGAGGAATTTACTCGGAACCCCGTTAGCCAGCTATATGTGATGTACAAAGGTACAGCTGTTGCCGCCCTGGACGTGGAACATAGATGTTGTGTTCCGGACGTGGGGATTATCTACCTCAGGGCATTATTATTATTATTATTATTATTATTATTATTATTATTATTATTATTATTATTATTATTATTATTATTATTATTATTATTATTATTATTATTATTATTATTATTATTATTATTATTATTATTATTATTATTATTATTATTATTATTATTATTATTATTATTATTATTATTATTATTATTATTTTTTTTTTTTTTTTTTTTTTTTTTTTTGAGGTTTTTAGGGGCATCGACTACTTTGGTCATTAGCCCCATCCCACTTCAAAAAAAAATAAAAAAAAAGGTTCTTTAATTCATATTTCCATGATGAAAATAAGTGAACAAAATTTCAATCTTCTAATTTAAAATCCACAAATTACCGCCTAGGCTTTCCTTTCGGCCAACCTTTTTTACACCGCTTTTCCATCCTGCGAACGGCCTCAACTTCCGACGACAGAGTGTCTGAGGCTTCGGACATGGCTTCGTCTTCTCTTTCTGACGCCAATGACGTTCGCCGGCTTACATCTGGTGATGAAAGCTTCAATGGTGCTGTGAGCATCGTTGCAATTGAGTCTAAACTTGCCACCGATGCACTTTCGGCGGCTGATGAAACCGATTCGATATCTAAGGCTGTGCTTGGGCCGGCTGATACAGATGCTCTCGCCACAGTTGTTCTCTGAGCTTTTGGGGCCTCTGTAGGTACGGTTCTAATATCGTCTGTGTCTGGTGCTTTTTCGATAGTTACTTGCACCTCCATTTTGGTTGACGCAGATTTTTCCTGTACTCTTGTCACAGTATCCTTAGCTATATGACTCGTCGTCGGGGTGATCTTTAGATCTTTGTCGAATAAATCAAGATTTTTCTTCATTACTTCTATTGCTGGAGTTATAATCGAGGATTTTGCCGGTTTTTTAAACTGCGCTGGTGCGGGTCTTCTGTCGGCGACGTCAGTCCGGGATTGAGCCTTCTCATGTTTACTTTGTTGTATCTGTTGAGTAGACTCGATCTTGGAATCAATGATTCTTTCTATTATTGTCGCGAGACTTGGCGCCATCGTATTAAGCAACTGCTCCACGTTGATTTTAGGTGTGGGGGGAGCAGCAGCTGCTTCTGCGTATGAAGTCGATGGTCTAGGTGTACGTAGGTTAACAATCTTCTTCGCTTCAGGGTAGCTGACTTTTTGAAGCGTTTTAACCTCCTGAATGGCTGTTTCTGATTTGTATACTGGGCAGTTCCTGGATCGACAGTTATGGTGCCCTTTACAATTAATGCAGACTGGAGGGTCTTTACATGGATCACCCTCATGTATCTTCGATCCGCATATACAAATTTCCTGCGCTTCACATCTAGCGGCAGTGTGTCCGAAACGTTGACATCTAAAACATCTCATCGGCTGCGGAATAAATGCCCGTACATCAAGCCGATGGATGCCAGCTCGTACCTTTTCAGGAAGACTTGGCCTATTGAATGTCAATACATGAGAGGCCGAAGGAAGAATCTCACCGTTTCGTCTCATAGAAAGTCTGCGACAATGTGTCACTCCCTGGCTAGACATTTCCTGCACTATTTCTTCTTCAGTACAGTTAAGAAGATCACGGCAAACAACAACTCCTCTAGATGAATTAAGTGTACTATGCGGTTGGACAGTAACCGCAAATTCACCGATCTTCTTCAACGCCTGGACTTTCTGACTTTGCATGTCGTTTATAGTTTCGACATGTAATCCGTTAAACGTCTTACGGATATCCTTGACAGGACCACCAGCACAATTTGTAATCTCTCTAGCAATTAAGAATGGACTTACCTTTTGGAAGTTACCATTCTCTTTTGTAATGACCAAAAATCTTGGTTTGGGAACATTATTACCAAACAAAGCTTTTCTCAAATCTTTACTGATTTTATCAGCATCTTTTCTAATTCTATCACTCTCCTTACTTTTTTTCCGCTTCGCTTGTGGCGAATCGGCGGTTTCTAAACGAGGGTGTTTACGTGCACCCTCTGCCACGTGAGTTTGTTCAGGAAAATTCATGAACATTGATCCCTTCTGTAGCAAGGCTAGCCGCCGGGGTACACCCCCACTCCAGGGCTACTAACCTTGGAGGTCCTATCCGGTACTCCGGTGGAACCGGCATATGTCCTGGCAGAGAGCGGATGCGCAGTCTCTGCACTGACTCCAGGCTCCTACTCACCGAAGCTTTCAGAGCTCCCATGCACCGACATACATGGGCACCATTGCTACATGCTTGCCATCGCAGGGGGCATGTGGACAACGGAAGGGTCTCCGTTACACCTGCAATAACATTGACCCTGGCCGCCACATCGCCAGCTCTAAGAATGGTATGAATCCATATCCAAAATCATAAGTTACTCCATTTCCTGCAGGTAGCCAAAAATCCAGTCCATTTAGTGACCTGAAGTTGGAACCAGGTCAAACTTAACAATGCATAACCGAGGAATTTACTCGGAACCCCGTTAGCCAGCTATATGTGATGTACAAAGGTACAGCTGTTGCCGCCCTGGACGTGGAACATAGATGTTGTGTTCCGGACGTGGGGATTATCTACCTCAGGGCATTATTATTATTATTATTATTATTATTATTATTATTATTATTATTATTATTATTATTATTATTATTATTATTATTATTATTATTATTATTATTATTATTATTATTATTATTATTATTATTATTATTATTATTATTATTATTATTATTATTATTATTATTATTATTATTATTATTATTATTATTATTATTATTATTATTATTATTATTATTATTATTATTATTATTATTATTATTATTATTATTATTATTATTATTATTATTATTATTATTATTATTATTATTATTATTATTATTATTATTATTATTATTATTATTATTATTATTATTATTATTATTATTATTATTATTATTATTATTATTATTATTATTATTATTATTATTATTATTATTATTATTATTATTATTATTATTATTATTATTATTATTATTATTATTATTATTATTATTATTATTATTATTATTATTATTATTATTATTATTATTATTATTATTATTATTATTATTATTATTATTATTATTATTATTATTATTATTATTATTATTATTATTATTATTATTATTATTATTATTATTATTATTATTATTATTATTATTATTATTATTATTATTATTATTATTATTATTATTATTATTATTATTATTATTATTATTATTATTATTATTATTATTATTATTATTATTATTATTATTATTATTATTATTATTATTATTATTATTATTATTTTTTTTAACTGAATTTTTACGGGCATCGACTGCTAAGGTCATTAGCCCTCGTCACTTTCTTTAAAAGAAATTTTTATCTCCATCAGGATCGTCATATGTAAGGGTGTAAAGGGCCCTTACATTTTATTTAAAAACACAAACTTCACAGTAAACATTAAAACATGAAAGACAAAGACAATCACAAACACTTACGGGGTGTAAAGGGCCCCAATATTAAAATTTGAGATAGGTTCTCAAAAGACCATGAACTTAAAATTATAATTAATCTTCTCAATACCATATCTTTCCTCTTTCTTCTATATGTATATATATATATATAACTACCACTTAGAGTATCTTTTTCCACAGCTTTAAACTTCCATTTTACAGACTTTTAAGAAGTCCACTGGCGTGTAAAAATGCAACTATATTTTCTTCATTTCCATTATCCAGATCAGCACTAATATTATTTGTAAAACAGAACCTCTTTCTGAGGTCCTCATATATGGTACACTCTTCTATTAGATGCTTGGTTGTCAGTGTTTTATTGCAAACACCGCACATTGGTCTCACTTCGCCGGTTAACAAATATAAATTTGTTAATCGCGTGTGACCGATTCTAAGTCTGGTCACCGCTACTTGTTCACGGCGAGTCAATTTAAAGTCGCTTTTCCATTTATAAGGAGAAGTTTTAACTGAATTTAATTTTGTATTTAAACTCCTCCATTCAGCGTTCCACTTGTTTCTTACTATATTTGTTAGACGGTTTTTAATATCTGCCACTCTTACAGGAAATGCATCCAAATCATCGCAGACTGTTGCCTTTCTGGCAGCTTCGTCTGCGATTTCATTACCTGTAATACCAGCATGCCCCGGAGTCCATACAAATACGCATCGCTGTCCTCGTTGTTTTAGAACGTATAAAATGGACAGGATGTTTGCAATTAGGACATCCTTAATGTTCTTGTTCCGAATTGCGACAAGTGCACTTAATGAGTCGGAACATATTAGCACTCTCTCTTCGCAATAGTGTTCAGTGTAGCGAAGAGCTTGCTGAATTGCAGTGAGTTCTGCCGTGTAGACACTGGCCACATCTGGCAGTCTCCAAGAGTGGGCTTCTTCATTTACATATATCGAGCATCCAACACCATGTTCGGTTTTAGAACCGTCAGTATAAATTCTAATATGTTCTTCGTAACTACTGACGGTTGCTAAAAATTCCTGCTGGATGATCACTGCTGGTTTCTTTTTTATTTCTCCTTGAGAGAGATCCAAACTTGTATTTACCGCTGGCAAGAGCCATGGCGGTATTTCTCTAGTAGAAATTGCTAGTGTCTCTGGTATAGCAATTTCATATTTCCTTCTTAATTCGTGGTACCTAATTCCGGCTGGTCTGGAATAGGTAGCACGACGTTCGTATAATGCAGCCATGGGATGATTCATAAACAATTTATTATTTATATGGGCAGGGAAAGCCCATATATTTGCTGCATATCTTAACAAGAGGATCTCTCTTCTATAATGTAGTGGCATTATTCCGGCTTCAGACATCAGACTAGCCGCCGGACTCGTGCGGAAAGCACCTGTTGCGTATCTTATTCCGCTATTATGAACTACGTCTAACTTTCTTAAGTGCGACTTTCTAGCGGATGAATATACGATACATCCGTAGTCTAGTTTAGATTGAACCAATGCTTTATACAGTCTTAATAATGTCTCTTTTCCTGAGCCCCAATTTAGGTTCGATAAACATTTTATAATGTTTAGGGCTCTTTTGCATCTATCACTCAAGTCCTGTATATGTAATCCCCATGTGAGGGATTTATCCAATACTAGTCCTAAATACCTTACGCTGTCTTTATATTGTATTGGATTATCATCAATTGTCAGAGCAGGACTTTGATGAGGAATTCTCTTCCTACAAAAGTGTACACAGCACGTTTTTTCTGGTGAGAATTGGAATCCTGTATTCCTTGCAACTTCGTTTAGAGCATTGATCGCTCGTTGCAATTTGTACCTCACTATAGCAGTCTTGTTGCTGGCATATACGATTGCCAGATCATCAACATAGACGCTTTTGCTGATTTCTACTGGAATGGCTAATATCAATTTATTAATGGCAATGGTAAACAAGGTACCGCTCAACGGCGAACCTTGCGGTATGCCATTTTCCAAGATTCTTTCACATGAATATTCGTTGTTGACGCGTACTTGGAAGGTACGGTCATTCATGTAGTTGCTGAGCAGTATAGGCAAATTGCCACGAATGCCCCATTCATGTAACTGGAGCATTATACCATGACGCCAGGTCATATCGAAAGCCTTCTGAAGATCAAAGAAGACTCCGACACAATGTTTCCTTGTAATAAAGCTGTTATATATAATGTCCTCTAAGCTGATCATTTGATCAGTGGTAGAATGGTATTGTCGAAAACCTGCTTGATACGATGATATCAGGTTTTCTTTTTCCAAAACCCAGACGAGTCGATTATTAATCATTTTTTCCAATATTTTCCCCATAGCACACGTCAAAGAAATAGGACGGTAGCTATTGGGGTCTGTTAAATTTTTATTTTTCTTTGGTACTGGAACAACATGAGCTTTTTTCCACTGCTGCGGGTACGTTCCATCCCGCCATATTTTATTATAAAGTTCTAATAGTCTACACTTTGCAGTGGTATTCAGCTGCCTGATCATATTATAGTGGATTTCATCCGGACCAGCAGCTGTGTTACCTGATTTTTCCAACGCCTTCGCGAATTCTTCCATTTTAAATGGTACATTATATGAGTAATTATACTCAGTTCCAAAATTTAGTAGACCTTCGTGTTCTTCTTTTTTGGTTCGAAAACCTTCCTCGTAGTTGGCCGTTTTGCTGGCCTTTTCGAAATGATTGGATAACAGCTCTGCAATTTCATATGGAGTATCTTTTATTTCATCTTCATCTTGAAGGCTAGTTATGGGAGTAAAATCATTACGCCCACAAATCGCCTTCACTTTCCTCCAAACATCTGATGCAGTAGTAGTTTTGTCAATGGATGACACGTATTGCTGCCAGGATCGTTTTTTCGAATCTATCATAACACGTTTTGCATACGCCCTGTATTTCTTAAAGGCAACAAGATTTTCTATACTAGGACGCTTCTTAAAGGCATTATACGCCCTTTTCTTTCTTTTTATAGCTTCACTTATTTCATCGTTCCACCATGGAACGGGTTTCTTTGTAAGTTTCCCAGATGTTCTGGGAATATATCTCGATGCCGACTCGATTATTGCATTTGTTATGGCGTCGACATCGTCTCCGATAACTCCGGTTGTTTCTGGGAGCATCGTTCTAGCTGTGAAGCTCGTCCAGTCTGCCTTTTCAAATAACCATCTTTTAGGGATGGGATATATTGTTCTAGTAACATCAGTTACAATTTGCACCGGGAAATGATCGCTTCCATGCAGATCGTCTATAACATGGAAGCTGTACCTCGGTGCTATCGATCCGCTTATGAGTGCAAGATCTATACAGGACGTCGATCCATCTCTGGCATTGAAAAAGGTTCCTGATCCGTCATTTAAAATAATAAGATCAGAATTCATCAGGAACCCTTCCAGTTCTCTTCCACGGGGATCTACTCGATCCGATCCCCAGAGAGAATTATGAGCGTTAAAATCACCCACCAGTAAAACAGGTGGGGGAAGCTCGGAAATTAATCTTTCTATGTCATCCTTATTCCAATCGTAATTCGGTAAGTATATGCTGCACACAGTGATCTTAAGCGGTCGCTTCATTCTAACGGCGACCGCTTGTAGGTTGGTGTTTAGAACAACCGCTTCGGTGGTAGCTCTAGTCGATGTTAATATAGCTACTCCACCTCTAACTCTTACATTTGGCGGTTGATCTCGCCGAAATATATGGAATCCTTTTAATTTAAAATTTTCATTTCGGCGGAAATGCGTTTCTTGCAGACATATACAAATCGGGTCTACGTCATGTACCAAGCGTTGGAGCTCATGGATGTTTGAAAAACATCCATTGATGTTCCATTGTACAATCGACTCGCTAATTTTTAATTTTTAATTAAATTATTGCCTGGGTTTTCCTTTCGGCCATCCCTTTTTCCTTTTCTTCTCCATCCTGCGAACAGCATCGTGTTCGCGGAGAAGGTCGTCGCCTGTAAGGCTTCCGGTCTCCGTATCGGAGACCACCGAAGCCGCCGACGACGACGGGCATGGATCGGCGCCGGTTTCAGGCGCCGATTGAGAGGCGACAACCTGCCCGCTCCCCAACACGGGGGTCGCACCGGTCACCGCCTGTGGGAGGGGGGACACTCGCCCCCCCTGTGTGATTTTTTGTGGCCTCTGAGGCTTAGAGGCCACTTCAGTTACAGGAGGCTTGGGAGCCTCCATAACAGACTCTGTAGGTATCGCCTTTTTCTTTTCATCGAGGATCTCGCTGAGACGGACTTGACATTCAGGTTTATTGTCCGTTTTCTTTTCTGGAGGAGCAACTTTCACTTTTATCGACTTATCTTCAGCAGGCTGTATCACTATCTTTGGCTTAACAAGTTCTTTATTGCCAAGAGGTTTCATCTTGTTTTCGATGATCCTCTCAATCATGTTAGCCAAAGTGGGAGCAAGTTTATTTATAATTTGTACCTCATCTACAGCAATCGGAGCAGGAGCAGGAACAGTAGCCGCAGCCTGAGCATAAGATGTTGCTGCTCTAGGCTTACGGGCGTTAACTATTTTTTTTGCATCGAAGTAGCTGACTTTTTGCAGGGTTTTTACTTCCTGCACAGCTACCTCATCTTTGTAGACAGGACAATTCCTTGATCTACAAGAATGCGCTCCTTTGCAGTTTATGCATGTAGGAGGCTCTTTACATGGCTCTCCCTCATGCACCTCTTCACCGCACACGCATATTTGCGGTCTTTCGCATCTAAGAGCGGTGTGGCCAAAGCGTTGGCACTTGAAGCACCTCATCGGCTGTGGGACAAATGCCCGCACATCCAAACGGTGAATCCCCGCTCTTATCTTTTCTGGCAAAGTAGGCCGGTTGAAAGTAAGGACATGAGAAGCCGAGGGTAAGACCTCACCGTTCCTTCTCATGTTTAACCGACGGCACTCTATTACTCCTTGTGCTGCCAGCTCCTCTACAATCTCTTGCTCCGAACAGTTTAAAAGATCCCGACAGACCACAACACCCCTTGAGGTGTTGAGCGTGCCGTGGGGATCAACGCGTACCGCTAGCTCTCCAATTTTCTTCAGCCCTAAAATCTTCTGAGACTGTATATCATTAACAGTCTCTACATGAAGTCCCGTAAAAGTTTTCCGTATTTCCTTTACAGGGCCTCCAGCACATTTGTTTATCTCTCGAGCGATGAGAAAAGGACTCACCCTCGAGAAATTTCCATCCTCCTTTGTAATGACCAAATATTTAGGTTTCGGTACATTACTACTTTTAAAAAAAGCCTTCTGTAAGCTTTTTCTAGCCTCAATCTCTATCTTCTTACTCTCCGTACTCTTCCTCCGTTTTGCCTCAGGCGAAACGGCTGGTTCTAAACGAGGGTGTTTACGTGCACCCTCTGCCACGTTGATTTGTTCAGGAAAATTCATGAACAAAAAATCCCTTCTGTAGTAAGGCTAGCCGCCGGGGTACACCCCCACTCCAGGGCTACCAACCCTGGAGGTCCGTTCCGGTACTCCGGTGGAACCGGCATATGTCCTGGCAGAGAGCGGATGCGCAGTCTCTGCACTGACTCCAGGCCCCTACACACCGAAGCTTTCAGGGCTCCCATGCTCCGAACATGGGCACCTTAACTACATGCTTGCCATCGCAGGGGGCATGTGGACGACGAAAGGTCTCCGTTACACCTGCAAATAACTTTGACCGTGGCCGCCACATCGCCAGCTCTAAAGGCGGTATAAATCCATTTCCGTAATCGTTAAAAATGTCATATCTGCAGGTGGCCGTAAAGTCCAGTCCTGTAATTCGGCCTATGGATGTAAATCGACCGAAGAAAGTATATCCGAGAAACAACACTCGGAACCCCGTTAGCCAGCTATATGTAATGTACTTGAGTACAGCTGTTACCGCCCTGGACGTGGAACGTAGATGTTGTGTTCCGGACGTGGGGAATATCTACATTATTATTATTATTATTATTATTATTATTATTATTATTATTATTATTATTATTATTATTATTATTATTATTATTATTATTATTATTATTATTATTATTATTATTATTATTATTATTATTATTATTATTATTATTATTATTATTATTATTATTATTATTATTATTATTATTATTATTATTATTATTATTATTATTATTATTATTATTATTATTATTATTATTATTATTATTATTATTATTATTATTATTATTATTATTATTATTATTATTATTATTATTATTATTATTATTATTATTATTATTATTATTATTATTATTATTATTATTATTATTATTATTATTATTATTATTATTATTATTATTATTATTATTATTATTATTATTATTATTATTATTATTATTATTATTATTATTATTATTATTATTATTATTATTATTATTATTATTATTATTATTATTATTATTATTATTATTATTATTATTATTATTATTATTATTATTATTATTATTATTATTATTATTATTATTATTATTATTATTATTATTATTATTATTATTATTATTATTATTATTATTATTATTATTATTATTATTATTATTATTATTATTATTATTATTATTATTATTATTATTATTATTATTATTATTATTATTATTATTATTATTATTATTATTATTATTATTATTATTATTATTATTATTATTATTATTATTATTATTATTATTATTATTATTATTATTATTATTATTATTATTATTATTATTATTATTATTATTATTATTATTATTATTATTATTATTATTATTATTATTATTATTATTATTATTATTATTATTATTATTATTATTATTATTATTATTATTATTATTATTATTATTATTATTATTATTATTATTATTATTATTATTATTATTATTATTATTATTATTATTATTATTATTATTATTATTATTATTATTATTATTATTATTATTATTATTATTATTATTATTATTATTATTATTATTATTATTATTATTATTATTATTATTATTATTATTATTATTATTATTATTATTATTATTATTATTATTATTATTATTATTATTATTATTATTATTATTATTATTATTATTATTATTATTATTATTATTATTATTATTATTATTATTATTATTATTATTATTATTATTATTATTATTATTATTATTATTATTATTATTATTATTATTATTATTATTATTATTATTATTATTATTATTATTATTATTATTATTATTATTATTATTATTATTATTATTATTATTATTATTATTATTATTATTATTATTATTATTATTATTATTATTATTATTATTATTATTATTATTATTATTATTATTATTATTATTATTATTATTATTATTATTATTATTATTATTATTATTATTATTATTATTATTATTATTATTATTATTATTATTATTATTATTATTATTATTATTATTATTATTATTATTATTATTATTATTATTATTATTATTATTATTATTATTATTATTATTATTATTATTATTATTATTATTATTATTATTATTATTATTATTATTATTATTATTATTATTATTATTATTATTATTATTATTATTATTATTATTATTATTATTATTATTATTATTATTATTATTATTATTATTATTATTATTATTATTATTATTATTATTATTATTATTATTATTATTATTATTATTATTATTATTATTATTATTATTATTATTATTATTATTATTATTATTATTATTATTATTATTATTATTATTATTATTATTATTATTATTATTATTATTATTATTATTATTATTATTATTATTATTATTATTATTATTATTATTATTATTATTATTATTATTATTATTATTATTATTATTATTATTATTATTATTATTATTATTATTATTATTATTATTATTATTATTATTATTATTATTATTATTATTATTATTATTATTATTATTATTATTATTATTATTATTATTATTATTATTATTATTATTATTATTATTATTATTATTATTATTATTATTATTATTATTATTATTATTATTATTATTATTATTATTATTATTATTATTATTATTATTATTATTATTATTATTATTATTATTATTATTATTATTATTATTATTATTATTATTATTATTATTATTATTATTATTATTATTATTATTATTATTATTATTATTATTATTATTATTATTATTATTATTATTATTATTATTATTATTATTATTATTATTATTATTATTATTATTATTATTATTATTATTATTATTATTATTATTATTATTATTATTATTATTATTATTATTATTATTATTATTATTATTATTATTATTATTATTATTATTATTATTATTATTATTATTATTATTATTATTATTATTATTATTATTATTATTATTATTATTATTATTATTATTATTATTATTATTATTATTATTATTATTATTATTATTATTATTATTATTATTATTATTATTATTATTATTATTATTATTATTATTATTATTATTATTATTATTATTATTATTATTATTATTATTATTATTATTATTATTATTATTATTATTATTATTATTATTATTATTATTATTATTATTATTATTATTATTATTATTATTATTATTATTATTATTATTATTATTATTATTATTATTATTATTATTATTATTATTATTATTATTATTATTATTATTATTATTATTATTATTATTATTATTATTATTTTTTTTTTTTTTTTTTTTTTTTTTTGAGGTTTTTAGGGGCATCGACTACTTTGGTCATTAGCCCCATCCCACTTCAAAAAAAAATAAAAAAAAAGGTTCTTTAATTCATATTTCCATGATGAAAATAAGTGAACAAAATTTCAATCTTCTAATTTAAAATCCACAAATTACCGCCTAGGCTTTCCTTTCGGCCAACCTTTTTTACACCGCTTTTCCATCCTGCGAACGGCCTCAACTTCCGACGACAGAGTGTCTGAGGCTTCGGACATGGCTTCGTCTTCTCTTTCTGACGCCAATGACGTTCGCCGGCTTACATCTGGTGATGAAAGCTTCAATGGTGCTGTGAGCATCGTTGCAATTGAGTCTAAACTTGCCACCGATGCACTTTCGGCGGCTGATGAAACCGATTCGATATCTAAGGCTGTGCTTGGGCCGGCTGATACAGATGCTCTCGCCACAGTTGTTCTCTGAGCTTTTGGGGCCTCTGTAGGTACGGTTCTAATATCGTCTGTGTCTGGTGCTTTTTCGATAGTTACTTGCACCTCCATTTTGGTTGACGCAGATTTTTCCTGTACTCTTGTCACAGTATCCTTAGCTATATGACTCGTCGTCGGGGTGATCTTTAGATCTTTGTCGAATAAATCAAGATTTTTCTTCATTACTTCTATTGCTGGAGTTATAATCGAGGATTTTGCCGGTTTTTTAAACTGCGCTGGTGCGGGTCTTCTGTCGGCGACGTCAGTCCGGGATTGAGCCTTCTCATGTTTACTTTGTTGTATCTGTTGAGTAGACTCGATCTTGGAATCAATGATTCTTTCTATTATTGTCGCGAGACTTGGCGCCATCGTATTAAGCAACTGCTCCACGTTGATTTTAGGTGTGGGGGGAGCAGCAGCTGCTTCTGCGTATGAAGTCGATGGTCTAGGTGTACGTAGGTTAACAATCTTCTTCGCTTCAGGGTAGCTGACTTTTTGAAGCGTTTTAACCTCCTGAATGGCTGTTTCTGATTTGTATACTGGGCAGTTCCTGGATCGACAGTTATGGTGCCCTTTACAATTAATGCAGACTGGAGGGTCTTTACATGGATCACCCTCATGTATCTTCGATCCGCATATACAAATTTCCTGCGCTTCACATCTAGCGGCAGTGTGTCCGAAACGTTGACATCTAAAACATCTCATCGGCTGCGGAATAAATGCCCGTACATCAAGCCGATGGATGCCAGCTCGTACCTTTTCAGGAAGACTTGGCCTATTGAATGTCAATACATGAGAGGCCGAAGGAAGAATCTCACCGTTTCGTCTCATAGAAAGTCTGCGACAATGTGTCACTCCCTGGCTAGACATTTCCTGCACTATTTCTTCTTCAGTACAGTTAAGAAGATCACGGCAAACAACAACTCCTCTAGATGAATTAAGTGTACTATGCGGTTGGACAGTAACCGCAAATTCACCGATCTTCTTCAACGCCTGGACTTTCTGACTTTGCATGTCGTTTATAGTTTCGACATGTAATCCGTTAAACGTCTTACGGATATCCTTGACAGGACCACCAGCACAATTTGTAATCTCTCTAGCAATTAAGAATGGACTTACCTTTTGGAAGTTACCATTCTCTTTTGTAATGACCAAAAATCTTGGTTTGGGAACATTATTACCAAACAAAGCTTTTCTCAAATCTTTACTGATTTTATCAGCATCTTTTCTAATTCTATCACTCTCCTTACTTTTTTTCCGCTTCGCTTGTGGCGAATCGGCGGTTTCTAAACGAGGGTGTTTACGTGCACCCTCTGCCACGTGAGTTTGTTCAGGAAAATTCATGAACATTGATCCCTTCTGTAGCAAGGCTAGCCGCCGGGGTACACCCCCACTCCAGGGCTACTAACCTTGGAGGTCCTATCCGGTACTCCGGTGGAACCGGCATATGTCCTGGCAGAGAGCGGATGCGCAGTCTCTGCACTGACTCCAGGCTCCTACTCACCGAAGCTTTCAGAGCTCCCATGCACCGACATACATGGGCACCATTGCTACATGCTTGCCATCGCAGGGGGCATGTGGACAACGGAAGGGTCTCCGTTACACCTGCAATAACATTGACCCTGGCCGCCACATCGCCAGCTCTAAGAATGGTATGAATCCATATCCAAAATCATAAGTTACTCCATTTCCTGCAGGTAGCCAAAAATCCAGTCCATTTAGTGACCTGAAGTTGGAACCAGGTCAAACTTAACAATGCATAACCGAGGAATTTACTCGGAACCCCGTTAGCCAGCTATATGTGATGTACAAAGGTACAGCTGTTGCCGCCCTGGACGTGGAACATAGATGTTGTGTTCCGGACGTGGGGATTATCTACCTCAGGGCATTATTATTATTATTATTATTATTATTATTATTATTATTATTATTATTATTATTATTATTATTATTATTATTATTATTATTATTATTATTATTATTATTATTATTATTATTATTATTATTATTATTATTATTATTATTATTATTATTATTATTATTATTATTATTATTATTATTATTATTATTATTATTATTATTATTATTATTATTATTATTATTATTATTATTATTATTATTATTATTATTATTATTATTATTATTATTATTATTATTATTATTATTATTATTATTATTATTATTATTATTATTATTATTATTATTATTATTATTATTATTATTATTATTATTATTATTATTATTATTATTATTATTATTATTATTATTATTATTATTATTATTATTATTATTATTATTATTATTATTATTATTATTATTATTATTATTATTATTATTATTATTATTATTATTATTATTATTATTATTATTATTATTATTATTATTATTATTATTATTATTATTATTATTATTATTATTATTATTATTATTATTATTATTATTATTATTATTATTATTATTATTATTATTATTATTATTATTATTATTATTATTATTATTATTATTATTATTATTATTATTATTATTATTATTATTATTATTATTATTATTATTATTATTATTATTATTATTATTATTATTATTATTATTATTATTATTATTATTATTATTATTATTATTATTATTATTATTATTATTATTATTATTATTATTATTATTATTATTATTATTATTATTATTATTATTATTATTATTATTATTATTATTATTATTATTATTATTATTATTATTATTATTATTATTATTATTATTATTATTATTATTATTATTATTATTATTATTATTATTATTATTATTATTATTATTATTATTATTATTATTATTATTATTATTATTATTATTATTATTATTATTATTATTATTATTATTATTATTATTATTATTATTATTATTATTATTATTATTATTATTATTATTATTATTATTATTATTATTATTATTATTATTATTATTATTATTATTATTATTATTATTATTATTATTATTATTATTATTATTATTATTATTATTATTATTATTATTATTATTATTATTATTATTATTATTATTATTATTATTATTATTATTATTATTATTATTATTATTATTATTATTATTATTATTATTATTATTATTATTATTATTATTATTATTATTATTATTATTATTATTATTATTATTATTATTATTATTATTATTATTATTATTATTATTATTATTATTATTATTATTATTATTATTATTATTATTATTATTATTATTATTATTATTATTATTATTATTATTATTATTATTATTATTATTATTATTATTATTATTATTATTATTATTATTATTATTATTATTATTATTATTATTATTATTATTATTATTATTATTATTATTATTATTATTATTATTATTATTATTATTATTATTATTATTATTATTATTATTATTATTATTATTATTATTATTATTATTATTATTATTATTATTATTATTATTATTATTATTATTATTATTATTATTATTATTATTATTATTATTATTATTATTATTATTATTATTATTATTATTATTATTATTATTATTATTATTATTATTATTATTATTATTATTATTATTATTATTATTATTATTATTATTATTATTATTATTATTATTATTATTATTATTATTATTATTATTATTATTATTATTATTATTATTATTATTATTATTATTATTATTATTATTATTATTATTATTATTATTATTATTATTATTATTATTATTATTATTATTATTATTATTATTATTATTATTATTATTATTATTATTATTATTATTATTATTATTATTATTATTATTATTATTATTATTATTATTATTATTATTATTATTATTATTATTATTATTATTATTATTATTATTATTATTATTATTATTATTATTATTATTATTATTATTATTATTATTATTATTATTATTATTATTATTATTATTATTATTATTATTATTATTATTATTATTATTATTATTATTATTATTATTATTATTATTATTATTATTATTATTATTATTATTATTATTATTATTATTATTATTATTATTATTATTATTATTATTATTATTATTATTATTATTATTATTATTATTATTATTATTATTATTATTATTATTATTATTATTATTATTATTATTATTATTATTATTATTATTATTATTATTATTATTATTATTATTATTATTATTATTATTATTATTATTATTATTATTATTATTATTATTATTATTATTATTATTATTATTATTATTATTATTATTATTATTATTATTATTATTATTATTATTATTATTATTATTATTATTATTATTATTATTATTATTATTATTATTATTATTATTATTATTATTATTATTATTATTATTATTATTATTATTATTATTATTATTATTATTATTATTATTATTATTATTATTATTATTATTATTATTATTATTATTATTATTATTATTATTATTATTATTATTATTATTATTATTATTATTATTATTATTATTATTATTATTATTATTATTATTATTATTATTATTATTATTATTATTATTATTATTATTATTATTATTATTATTATTATTATTATTATTATTATTATTATTATTATTATTATTATTATTATTATTATTATTATTATTATTATTATTATTATTATTATTATTATTATTATTATTATTATTATTATTATTATTATTATTATTATTATTATTATTATTATTATTATTATTATTATTATTATTATTATTATTATTATTATTATTATTATTATTATTATTATTATTATTATTATTATTATTATTATTATTATTATTATTATTATTATTATTATTATTATTATTATTATTATTATTATTATTATTATTATTATTATTATTATTATTATTATTATTATTATTATTATTATTATTATTATTATTATTATTATTATTATTATTATTATTATTATTATTATTATTATTATTATTATTATTATTATTATTATTATTATTATTATTATTATTATTATTATTATTATTATTATTATTATTATTATTATTATTATTATTATTATTATTATTATTATTATTATTATTATTATTATTATTATTATTATTATTATTATTATTATTATTATTATTATTATTATTATTATTATTATTATTATTATTATTATTATTATTATTATTATTATTATTATTATTATTATTATTATTATTATTATTATTATTATTATTATTATTATTATTATTATTATTATTATTATTATTATTATTATTATTATTATTATTATTATTATTATTATTATTATTATTATTATTATTATTATTATTATTATTATTATTATTATTATTATTATTATTATTATTATTATTATTATTATTATTATTATTATTATTATTATTATTATTATTATTATTATTATTATTATTATTATTATTATTATTATTATTATTATTATTATTATTATTATTATTATTATTATTATTATTATTATTATTATTATTATTATTATTATTATTATTATTATTATTATTATTATTATTATTATTATTATTATTATTATTATTATTATTATTATTATTATTATTATTATTATTATTATTATTATTATTATTATTATTATTATTATTATTATTATTATTATTATTATTATTATTATTATTATTATTATTATTATTATTATTATTATTATTATTATTATTATTATTATTATTATTATTATTATTATTATTATTATTATTATTATTATTATTATTATTATTATTATTATTATTATTATTATTATTATTATTATTATTATTATTATTATTATTATTATTATTATTATTATTATTATTATTATTATTATTATTATTATTATTATTATTATTATTATTATTATTATTATTATTATTATTATTATTATTATTATTATTATTATTATTATTATTATTATTATTATTATTATTATTATTATTATTATTATTATTATTATTATTATTATTATTATTATTATTATTATTATTATTATTATTATTATTATTATTATTATTATTATTATTATTATTATTATTATTATTATTATTATTATTATTATTATTATTATTATTATTATTATTATTATTATTATTATTATTATTATTATTATTATTATTATTATTATTATTATTATTATTATTATTATTATTATTATTATTATTATTATTATTATTATTATTATTATTATTATTATTATTATTATTATTATTATTATTATTATTATTATTATTATTATTATTATTATTATTATTATTATTATTATTATTATTATTATTATTATTATTATTATTATTATTATTATTATTATTATTATTATTATTATTATTATTATTATTATTATTATTATTATTATTATTATTATTATTATTATTATTATTATTATTATTATTATTATTATTATTATTATTATTATTATTATTATTATTATTATTATTATTATTATTATTATTATTATTATTATTATTATTATTATTATTATTATTATTATTATTATTATTATTATTATTATTATTATTATTATTATTATTATTATTATTATTATTATTATTATTATTATTATTATTATTATTATTATTATTATTATTATTATTATTATTATTATTATTATTATTATTATTATTATTATTATTATTATTATTATTATTATTATTATTATTATTATTATTATTATTATTATTATTATTATTATTATTATTATTATTATTATTATTATTATTATTATTATTATTATTATTATTATTATTATTATTATTATTATTATTATTATTATTATTATTATTATTATTATTATTATTATTATTATTATTATTATTATTATTATTATTATTATTATTATTATTATTATTATTATTATTATTATTATTATTATTATTATTATTATTATTATTATTATTATTATTATTATTATTATTATTATTATTATTATTATTATTATTATTATTATTATTATTATTATTATTATTATTATTATTATTATTATTATTATTATTATTATTATTATTATTATTATTATTATTATTATTATTATTATTATTATTATTATTATTATTATTATTATTATTATTATTATTATTATTATTTTTTTTTTTTTTTTTTTTTTTTTTTTGAGGTTTTTAGGGGCATCGACTACTTTGGTCATTAGCCCCGTCCCACTTCAAAAAAAAACAAAAAAAAAAAGGTTCAAAATTTCACAAAATGATCAAAATTTTGCTTTTCCTTATAATTTCTGGTCCAATTATATCATTTTCTAGGCTTTCCTTTCGGCCAACCCTTTTTACACCGCTTTTCCATTCTGCGAACGGCCTCAACTTCCGACGACAGAGTGTCTGAGGCTTCGGACATGGCGTCGTCTTCTCTTTCTGACGCCAATGACGTTCGCCGGCTTACATCAGGTGATGAAAGCTTCAATGGTGCTGTGAGCATCGTTGCAATTGAGTCTAAACTTGCAACCGATGCACTTTCGGCGGCTGATGAACTCGATTCGATGTCTAAGGCTGTGCTTGGTCCGGCTGATACAGATGCTCTCGCCACAGTTGTTCTCTGAGCTTTTGGGGCCTCTGTAGGTACAGTTTTAATATCGTCTGTGTCTGGTGCTTTTTCGATAGTTACTTGCACCTCCATTTTGGTTGACGCAGATTTTTCCTGTACTCTTGTCACAGTATCCTTAGCTATATGACTCGTCGTCGGGGTGATCTTTAGATCTTTGTTGGATAGATCAAGATTTTTCTTCATTACGTCTATTGCTGGAGTTATAATCGAGGATTTTGCCGGTTTTTTAAACTGCGCTGGTGCGGGTCTTCTGTCGGCGACGTCAGTCCGGGATTGAGCCTTCTCATGTTTACTTTGTTGTATCTGTTGAGTAGACTCGATCTTGGAATCAATGATTCTTTCTATTATTGTCGCGAGACTTGGCGCCATCGTATTAAGCAACTGCTCCACGTTGATTTTAGGTGTGGGGGGAGCAGCAGCTGCTTCTGCGTATGAAGTCGATGGTCTAGGTGTACGTAGGTTAACAATCTTCTTCGCTTCAGGGTAGCTGACTTTTTGAAGCGTTTTAACCTCCTGAATGGCTGTTTCTGATTTGTATACTGGGCAGTTCCTGGATCGACAGTTATGATGCCCTTTACAATTAATGCAGACTGGAGGGTCTTTACATGGATCACCCTCATGTATCTTCAATCCGCATATACAAATTTCCTGCGCTTCACATCTAGCTGCAGTGTGTCCGAAACGTTGACATCTGAAACATCTCATCGGCTGCGGAATAAATGCCCGTACATCAAGCCGATGGATGCCAGCTCGTACCTTTTCAGGAAGACTTGGCCTATTGAATGTCAATACATGAGAGGCCGAAGGAAGAATCTCACCATTTCGTCTCATAGAAAGTCTGCGACAATGTGTCACTCCCTGACTAGACATTTCCTGCACTATTTCTTCTTCAGTACAGTTAAGAAGATCACGGCAAACAACAACTCCTCTAGATGAATTGAGTGTACTATGCGGTTGGACAGTAACCGCAAATTCACCGATCTTCTTCAACGCCTGGACTTTCTGACTTTGCATGTCGTTTATAGTTTCGACATGTAATCCGTTAAACGTCTTACGGATATCCTTGACAGGACCACCAGCACAATTTGTAATCTCTCTAGCAATTAAGAATGGACTTACCTTTTGGAAGTTACCATTCTCTTTTGTAATGACCAAAAATCTTGGTTTGGGAACATTATTACCAAACAAAGCTTTTCTCAAATCTTTACTGATTTTATCAGCATCTTTTCTAATCTTATCACTCTCCTTGCTTTTTTTCCGCTTCGCTTGTGGCGAATCGGCGGTTTCTAAACGAGGGTGTTTACGTGCACCCTCTGCCACGTGAGTTTGTTCAGGAAAATTCATGAACATTGATCCCTTCTGTAGCAAGGCTAGCCGCCGGGGTACACCCCCACTCCAGGGCTACTAACCTTGGAGGTCCTATCCGGTACTCCGGTGGAACCGGCATATGTCCTGGCAGAGAGCGGATGCGCAGTCTCTGCACTGACTCCAGGCTCCTACTCACCGAAGCTTTCAGAGCTCCCATGCACCGACATACATGGGCACCATTGCTACATGCTTGCCATCGCAGGGGGCATGTGGACAACGGAAGGGTCTCCGTTACACCTGCAATAACATTGACCCTGGCCGCCACATCGCCAGCTCTAAGAATGGTATGAATCCATATCCAAAATCATATGTTACTCCATTTCCTGCAGGTAGCCAAAAATCCAGTCCGTTTAGTGACCTGAAGTTGGAACCAGGTCAAACTTAACAATGCATAACCGAGGAATTTACTCGGAACCCCGTTAGCCAGCTATATGTGATGTACAAAGGTACAGCTGTTGCCGCCCTGGACGTGGAACATAGATGTTGTGTTCCGGACGTGGGGATTATCTACCTCAGGGCATTATTATTATTATTATTATTATTATTATTATTATTATTATTATTATTATTATTATTATTATTATTATTATTATTATTATTATTATTATTATTATTATTATTATTATTATTATTATTATTATTATTATTATTATTATTATTATTATTATTATTATTATTATTATTATTATTATTATTATTATTATTATTATTATTATTATTATTATTATTATTATTATTATTATTATTATTATTATTATTATTATTATTATTATTATTATTATTATTATTATTATTATTATTATTATTATTATTATTATTATTATTATTATTATTATTATTATTATTATTATTATTATTATTATTATTATTATTATTATTATTATTATTATTATTATTATTATTATTATTATTATTATTATTATTATTATTATTATTATTATTATTATTATTATTATTATTATTATTATTATTATTATTATTATTATTATTATTATTATTATTATTATTATTATTATTATTATTATTATTATTATTATTATTATTATTATTATTATTATTATTATTATTATTATTATTATTATTATTATTATTATTATTATTATTATTATTATTATTATTATTATTATTATTATTATTATTATTATTATTATTATTATTATTATTATTATTATTATTATTATTATTATTATTATTATTATTATTATTATTATTATTATTATTATTATTATTATTATTATTATTATTATTATTATTATTATTATTATTATTATTATTATTATTATTATTATTATTATTATTATTATTATTATTATTATTATTATTATTATTATTATTATTATTATTATTATTATTATTATTATTATTATTATTATTATTATTATTATTATTATTATTATTATTATTATTATTATTATTATTATTATTATTATTATTATTATTATTATTATTATTATTATTATTATTATTATTATTATTATTATTATTATTATTATTATTATTATTATTATTATTATTATTATTATTATTATTATTATTATTATTATTATTATTATTATTATTATTATTATTATTATTATTATTATTATTATTATTATTATTATTATTATTATTATTATTATTATTATTATTATTATTATTATTATTATTATTATTATTATTATTATTATTATTATTATTATTATTATTATTATTATTATTATTATTATTATTATTATTATTATTATTATTATTATTATTATTATTATTATTATTATTATTATTATTATTATTATTATTATTATTATTATTATTATTATTATTATTATTATTATTATTATTATTATTATTATTATTATTATTATTATTATTATTATTATTATTATTATTATTATTATTATTATTATTATTATTATTATTATTATTATTATTATTATTATTATTATTATTATTATTATTATTATTATTATTATTATTATTATTATTATTATTATTATTATTATTATTATTATTATTATTATTATTATTATTATTATTATTATTATTATTATTATTATTATTATTATTATTATTATTATTATTATTATTATTATTATTATTATTATTATTATTATTATTATTATTATTATTATTATTATTATTATTATTATTATTATTATTATTATTATTATTATTATTATTATTATTATTATTATTATTATTATTATTATTATTATTATTATTATTATTATTATTATTATTATTATTATTATTATTATTATTATTATTATTATTATTATTATTATTATTATTATTATTATTATTATTATTATTATTATTATTATTATTATTATTATTATTATTATTATTATTATTATTATTATTATTATTATTATTATTATTATTATTATTATTATTATTATTATTATTATTATTATTATTATTATTATTATTATTATTATTATTATTATTATTATTATTATTATTATTATTATTATTATTATTATTATTATTATTATTATTATTATTATTATTATTATTATTATTATTATTATTATTATTATTATTATTATTATTATTATTATTATTATTATTATTATTATTATTATTATTATTATTATTATTATTATTATTATTATTATTATTATTATTATTATTATTATTATTATTATTATTTTTTTTTTTTTTTTTTTTTTTTTTGAGGTTTTTAGGGGCATCGACTACTTTGGTCATTAGCCCCGTCCCACTTCAAAAAAAAACAAAAAAAAAAAGGTTCAAAATTTCACAAAATGATCAAAATTTTGCTTTTCCTTATAATTTCTGGTCCAATTATATCATTTTCTAGGCTTTCCTTTCGGCCAACCCTTTTTACACCGCTTTTCCATTCTGCGAACGGCCTCAACTTCCGACGACAGAGTGTCTGAGGCTTCGGACATGGCGTCGTCTTCTCTTTCTGACGCCAATGACGTTCGCCGGCTTACATCAGGTGATGAAAGCTTCAATGGTGCTGTGAGCATCGTTGCAATTGAGTCTAAACTTGCAACCGATGCACTTTCGGCGGCTGATGAACTCGATTCGATGTCTAAGGCTGTGCTTGGTCCGGCTGATACAGATGCTCTCGCCACAGTTGTTCTCTGAGCTTTTGGGGCCTCTGTAGGTACAGTTTTAATATCGTCTGTGTCTGGTGCTTTTTCGATAGTTACTTGCACCTCCATTTTGGTTGACGCAGATTTTTCCTGTACTCTTGTCACAGTATCCTTAGCTATATGACTCGTCGTCGGGGTGATCTTTAGATCTTTGTTGGATAGATCAAGATTTTTCTTCATTACGTCTATTGCTGGAGTTATAATCGAGGATTTTGCCGGTTTTTTAAACTGCGCTGGTGCGGGTCTTCTGTCGGCGACGTCAGTCCGGGATTGAGCCTTCTCATGTTTACTTTGTTGTATCTGTTGAGTAGACTCGATCTTGGAATCAATGATTCTTTCTATTATTGTCGCGAGACTTGGCGCCATCGTATTAAGCAACTGCTCCACGTTGATTTTAGGTGTGGGGGGAGCAGCAGCTGCTTCTGCGTATGAAGTCGATGGTCTAGGTGTACGTAGGTTAACAATCTTCTTCGCTTCAGGGTAGCTGACTTTTTGAAGCGTTTTAACCTCCTGAATGGCTGTTTCTGATTTGTATACTGGGCAGTTCCTGGATCGACAGTTATGATGCCCTTTACAATTAATGCAGACTGGAGGGTCTTTACATGGATCACCCTCATGTATCTTCAATCCGCATATACAAATTTCCTGCGCTTCACATCTAGCTGCAGTGTGTCCGAAACGTTGACATCTGAAACATCTCATCGGCTGCGGAATAAATGCCCGTACATCAAGCCGATGGATGCCAGCTCGTACCTTTTCAGGAAGACTTGGCCTATTGAATGTCAATACATGAGAGGCCGAAGGAAGAATCTCACCATTTCGTCTCATAGAAAGTCTGCGACAATGTGTCACTCCCTGACTAGACATTTCCTGCACTATTTCTTCTTCAGTACAGTTAAGAAGATCACGGCAAACAACAACTCCTCTAGATGAATTGAGTGTACTATGCGGTTGGACAGTAACCGCAAATTCACCGATCTTCTTCAACGCCTGGACTTTCTGACTTTGCATGTCGTTTATAGTTTCGACATGTAATCCGTTAAACGTCTTACGGATATCCTTGACAGGACCACCAGCACAATTTGTAATCTCTCTAGCAATTAAGAATGGACTTACCTTTTGGAAGTTACCATTCTCTTTTGTAATGACCAAAAATCTTGGTTTGGGAACATTATTACCAAACAAAGCTTTTCTCAAATCTTTACTGATTTTATCAGCATCTTTTCTAATCTTATCACTCTCCTTGCTTTTTTTCCGCTTCGCTTGTGGCGAATCGGCGGTTTCTAAACGAGGGTGTTTACGTGCACCCTCTGCCACGTGAGTTTGTTCAGGAAAATTCATGAACATTGATCCCTTCTGTAGCAAGGCTAGCCGCCGGGGTACACCCCCACTCCAGGGCTACTAACCTTGGAGGTCCTATCCGGTACTCCGGTGGAACCGGCATATGTCCTGGCAGAGAGCGGATGCGCAGTCTCTGCACTGACTCCAGGCTCCTACTCACCGAAGCTTTCAGAGCTCCCATGCACCGACATACATGGGCACCATTGCTACATGCTTGCCATCGCAGGGGGCATGTGGACAACGGAAGGGTCTCCGTTACACCTGCAATAACATTGACCCTGGCCGCCACATCGCCAGCTCTAAGAATGGTATGAATCCATATCCAAAATCATATGTTACTCCATTTCCTGCAGGTAGCCAAAAATCCAGTCCGTTTAGTGACCTGAAGTTGGAACCAGGTCAAACTTAACAATGCATAACCGAGGAATTTACTCGGAACCCCGTTAGCCAGCTATATGTGATGTACAAAGGTACAGCTGTTGCCGCCCTGGACGTGGAACATAGATGTTGTGTTCCGGACGTGGGGATTATCTACCTCAGGGCATTATTATTATTATTATTATTATTATTATTATTATTATTATTATTATTATTATTATTATTATTATTATTATTATTATTATTATTATTATTATTATTATTATTATTATTATTATTATTATTATTATTATTATTATTATTATTATTATTATTATTATTATTATTATTATTATTATTATTATTATTATTATTATTATTATTATTATTATTATTATTATTATTATTATTATTATTATTATTATTATTATTATTATTATTATTATTATTATTATTATTATTATTATTATTATTATTATTATTATTATTATTATTATTATTATTATTATTATTATTATTATTATTATTATTATTATTATTATTATTATTAATTATTATTATTATTATTATTATTATTATTATTATTATTATTATTATTATTATTATTATTATTATTATTATTATTATTATTATTATTATTATTATTATTATTATTATTATTATTATTATTATTATTATTATTATTATTATTATTATTATTATTATTATTATTATTATTATTATTATTATTAATTATTATTATTATTATTATTATTATTATTATTATTATTATTATTATTATTATTATTATTATTATTATTATTATTATATATTATTATTATTATTATTATTATTATTATTATTATTATTATTATTATTATTATTATTATTATTATTATTATTATTATTATTATTATTATTATTATTATATTATTATTATTATTATTATTATTATTATTATTATATTATTATTATTATTATTATTATTATTATTATTATTATTATTATTATTATTATTATTATTATTATTATTATTATTATTATTATTATTATTATTATTATTATTATTATTATTATTATTAATATTATTATTATTATTATTATTATTATTATTATTATTTTATTATTATTATTATTATTATTATTATTATTATTATTATTATTATTATTATTATTATTATTATTATTATTATTATTATTATTATTATTATTATATTATTATTATTATTATTATTATTATTATTATTATTATTATTATTATTATTATTATTATTATTATTATTATTATTATTATTATTATTATTATTATTATTATTATTATTATTATTATTATTATTATTATTATTATTATTATTATTATTATTATTATTATTATTATTATTATTATTATTATTATTATTATTATTATTATTATTATTATTATTATTATTATTATTATTATTATTATTATTATTATTATTATTATTATTATTATTATTATTATTATTATTATTATTATTATTATTATTATTATTATTATTATTATTATTATTATTATTATTATTATTATTATTATTATTATTATTATTATTATTATTTTATTATTATTATTATTATTATTATTATTATTATAATTATTATTATTATTATTATTATTATTATTATTATTATTATTATTATTATTATTATTATTATTATTATTATTATTATTATTATTATTATTATTATTATTATTATTATTATTATATTATTATTATTATTATTATTATTATTATTATTATTATTATTATTATTATTATTATTATTATTATTATTATTATTATTATTATTATTATTATTATTATTTTATTATTATTATTATTATTATTATTATTATTATTATTATTATTATTATTATTATTATTATTATTATTATTATTATTATTATTATTATTATTATTATTATTATTATTATTATTATTATTATTATTATTATTATTATTATTATTATTATTATTATTATTATTATTATTATTATTATTATTATTATTATTATTATTATTATTATTATTATTATTATTATTATTATTATTATTATTATTATTATTATTATTATTATTATTATTATTATTATTATTATTATTATTATTATATTATTATTATTATTATTATTATTATTATTATTATTATTATTATTATTATTATTATTATTATTATTATTATTATTATTATTATTATTATTATTATTATTATTATTTTATTATTATTATTATTATTATTATTATTATTATTATTATTATTATTATTATTATTATTATTATTATTATTATTATTATTATTATTATTATTATTATTATTATTATTATTATTATTATTATTATTATTATTATTATTATTATTATTATTATTATTATTATTATTATTATTATTATTATTATTATTATTATTATTATTATTATTATTATTATTATTATTATTATTATTATTATTATTATTATTATTATTATTATTATTATTATTATTATTATTATTATTATTATTATTATTATTATTATTATTATTATTATTATTATTATTATTATTATTATTATTATTATTATTATTATTATTATTATTATTATTATTATTATTATTATTATTATTATTATTATTATAATTATTATTATTATTATTATTATTATTATTATTATTATTATTATTATTATTATTATTATTATTATTATTATTATTATTATTATTATTATTATTATTTATTATTATTATTATTATTATTATTATTATTATTATTATTATTATTATTATTATTATTATTATTATTATTATTATTATTATTATTATTATTATTATTATTATTATTATTTATTATTATTATTATTATTATTATTATTATTATTATTATTATTATTATTATTATTATTATTATTATTATTATTATTATTATTATTATTATTATTATTATTATTATTATTATTATTATTATTATTATTATTATTATTATTATTATTATTATTATTATTATTATTATTATTATTATTATTATTATTATTATTATTATTATTATTATTATTATTATTATTATTATTATTATTATTATTATTATTATTATTATTATTATTATTATTATTATTATTATTATTATTATTATTATTATTATTATTATTATTATTATTATTATTATTATTATTATTATTATTATTATTATTATTATTATTATTATTATTATTATTATTATTATTATTATTATTATTATTATTATTATTATTATTATTATTATTATTATTATTATTATTATTATTATTATTATTATTATTATTATTATTATTATTATTATTATTATTATTATTATTATTATTATTATTATTATTATTATTATTATTATTATTATTATTATTATTATTATTATTATTATTATTATTATTATTATTATTATTATTATTATTATTATTATTATTATTATTATTATTATTATTATTATTATTATTATTATTATTATTATTATTATTATTATTATTATTATTATTATTATTATTATTATTATTATTATTATTATTATTATTATTATTATTATTATTATTATTATTATTATTATTATTATTATTATTATTATTATTATTATTATTATTATTATTATTATTATTATTATTATTATTATTATTATTATTATTATTATTATTATTATTATTATTATTATTATTATTATTATTATTATTATTATTATTATTATTATTATTATTATTATTATTATTATTATTATTATTATTATT
The DNA here is from genome assembly GCF_047948215.1 of Lycorma delicatula. Classification (NCBI taxonomy): domain Eukaryota; kingdom Metazoa; phylum Arthropoda; class Insecta; order Hemiptera; family Fulgoridae; genus Lycorma; species Lycorma delicatula. Next base: position 116,452,611 of record NC_134457.1, on the reverse strand, counting down.
ATTATTATTATTATTATTATTATTATTATTATTATTATTATTATTATTATTATTATTATTATTATTATTATTATTATTATTATTATTATTATTATTATTATTATTATTATTATTATTATTATTATTATTATTATTATTATTATTATTATTATTATTATTATTATTATTATTATTATTATTATTATTATTATTATTATTATTATTATTATTATTATTATTATTATTATTATTATTATTATTATTATTATTATTATTATTATTATTATTATTATTATTATTATTATTATTATTATTATTATTATTATTATTATTATTATTATTATTATTATTATTATTATTATTATTATTATTATTATTATTATTATTATTATTATTATTATTATTATTATTATTATTATTATTATTATTATTATTATTATTATTATTATTATTATTATTATTATTATTATTATTATTATTATTATTATTATTATTATTATTATTATTATTATTATTATTATTATTATTATTATTATTATTATTATTATTATTATTATTATTATTATTATTATTATTATTATTATTATTATTATTATTATTATTATTATTATTATTATTATTATTATTATTATTATTATTATTATTATTATTATTATTATTATTATTATTATTATTATTATTATTATTATTATTATTATTATTATTATTATTATTATTATTATTATTATTATTATTATTATTATTATTATTATTATTATTATTATTATTATTATTATTATTATTATTATTATTATTATTATTATTATTATTATTATTATTATTATTATTATTATTATTATTATTATTATTATTATTATTATTATTATTATTATTATTATTATTATTATTATTATTATTATTATTATTATTATTATTATTATTATTATTATTATTATTATTATTATTATTATTATTATTATTATTATTATTATTATTATTATTATTATTATTATTATTATTATTATTATTATTATTATTATTATTATTATTATTATTATTATTATTATTATTATTATTATTATTATTATTATTATTATTATTATTATTATTATTATTATTATTATTATTATTATTATTATTATTATTATTATTATTATTATTATTATTATTATTATTATTATTATTATTATTATTATTATTATTATTATTATTATTATTATTATTATTATTATTATTATTATTATTATTATTATTATTATTATTATTATTATTATTATTATTATTATTATTATTATTATTATTATTATTATTATTATTATTATTATTATTATTATTATTATTATTATTATTATTATTATTATTATTATTATTATTATTATTATTATTATTATTATTATTATTATTATTATTATTATTATTATTATTATTATTATTATTATTATTATTATTATTATTATTATTATTATTATTATTATTATTATTATTATTATTATTATTATTATTATTATTATTATTATTATTATTATTATTATTATTATTATTATTATTATTATTATTATTATTATTATTATTATTATTATTATTATTATTATTATTATTATTATTATTATTATTATTATTATTATTATTATTATTATTATTATTATTATTATTATTATTATTATTATTATTATTATTATTATTATTATTATTATTATTATTATTATTATTATTATTATTATTATTATTATTATTATTATTATTATTATTATTATTATTATTATTATTATTATTATTATTATTATTATTATTATTATTATTATTATTATTATTATTATTATTATTATTATTATTATTATTATTATTATTATTATTATTATTATTATTATTATTATTATTATTATTATTATTATTATTATTATTATTATTATTATTATTATTATTATTATTATTATTATTATTATTATTATTATTATTATTATTATTATTATTATTATTATTATTATTATTATTATTATTATTATTATTATTATTATTATTATTATTATTATTATTATTATTATTATTATTATTATTATTATTATTATTATTATTATTATTATTATTATTATTATTATTATTATTATTATTATTATTATTATTATTATTATTATTATTATTATTATTATTATTATTATTATTATTATTATTATTATTATTATTATTATTATTATTATTATTATTATTATTATTATTATTATTATTATTATTATTATTATTATTATTATTATTATTATTATTATTATTATTATTATTATTATTATTATTATTATTATTATTATTATTATTATTATTATTATTATTATTATTATTATTATTATTATTATTATTATTATTATTATTATTATTATTATTATTATTATTATTATTATTATTATTATTATTATTATTATTATTATTATTATTATTATTATTATTATTATTATTATTATTATTATTATTATTATTATTATTATTATTATTATTATTATTATTATTATTATTATTATTATTATTATTATTATTATTATTATTATTATTATTATTATTATTATTATTATTATTATTATTATTATTATTATTATTATTATTATTATTATTATTATTATTATTATTATTATTATTATTATTATTATTATTATTATTATTATTATTATTATTATTATTATTATTATTATTATTATTATTATTATTATTATTATTATTATTATTATTATTATTATTATTATTATTATTATTATTATTATTATTATTATTATTATTATTATTATTATTATTATTATTATTATTATTATTATTATTATTATTATTATTATTATTATTATTATTATTATTATTATTATTATTATTATTATTATTATTATTATTATTATTATTATTATTATTATTATTATTATTATTATTATTATTATTATTATTATTATTATTATTATTATTATTATTATTATTATTATTATTATTATTATTATTATTATTATTATTATTATTATTATTATTATTATTATTATTATTATTATTATTATTATTATTATTATTATTATTATTATTATTATTATTATTATTATTATTATTATTATTATTATTATTATTATTATTATTATTATTATTATTATTATTATTATTATTATTATTATTATTATTATTATTATTATTATTATTATTATTATTATTATTATTATTATTATTATTATTATTATTATTATTATTATTATTATTATTATTATTATTATTATTATTATTATTATTATTATTATTATTATTATTATTATTATTATTATTATTATTATTATTATTATTATTATTATTATTATTATTATTATTATTATTATTATTATTATTATTATTATTATTATTATTATTATTATTATTATTATTATTATTATTATTATTATTATTATTATTATTATTATTATTATTATTATTATTATTATTATTATTATTATTATTATTATTATTATTATTATTATTATTATTATTATTATTATTATTATTATTATTATTATTATTATTATTATTATTATTATTATTATTATTATTATTATTATTATTATTATTATTATTATTATTATTATTATTATTATTATTATTATTATTATTATTATTATTATTATTATTATTATTATTATTATTATTATTATTATTATTATTATTATTATTATTATTATTATTATTATTATTATTATTATTATTATTATTATTATTATTATTATTATTATTATTATTATTATTATTATTATTATTATTATTATTATTATTATTATTATTATTATTATTATTATTATTATTATTATTATTATTATTATTATTATTATTATTATTATTATTATTATTATTATTATTATTATTATTATTATTATTATTATTATTATTATTATTATTATTATTATTATTATTATTATTATTATTATTATTATTATTATTATTATTATTATTATTATTATTATTATTATTATTATTATTATTATTATTATTATTATTATTATTATTATTATTATTATTATTATTATTATTATTATTATTATTATTATTATTATTATTATTATTATTATTATTATTATTATTATTATTATTATTATTATTATTATTATTATTATTATTATTATTATTATTATTATTATTATTATTATTATTATTATTATTATTATTATTATTATTATTATTATTATTATTATTATTATTATTATTATTATTATTATTATTATTATTATTATTATTATTATTATTATTATTATTATTATTATTATTATTATTATTATTATTATTATTATTATTATTATTATTATTATTATTATTATTATTATTATTATTATTATTATTATTATTATTATTATTATTATTATTATTATTATTATTATTATTATTATTATTATTATTATTATTATTATTATTATTATTATTATTATTATTATTATTATTATTATTATTATTATTATTATTATTATTATTATTATTATTATTATTATTATTATTATTATTATTATTATTATTATTATTATTATTATTATTATTATTATTATTATTATTATTATTATTATTATTATTATTATTATTATTATTATTATTATTATTATTATTATTATTATTATTATTATTATTATTATTATTATTATTATTATTATTATTATTATTATTATTATTATTATTATTATTATTATTATTATTATTATTATTATTATTATTATTATTATTATTATTATTATTATTATTATTATTATTATTATTATTATTATTATTATTATTATTATTATTATTATTATTATTATTATTATTATTATTATTATTATTATTATTATTATTATTATTATTATTATTATTATTATTATTATTATTATTATTATTATTATTATTATTATTATTATTATTATTATTATTATTATTATTATTATTATTATTATTATTATTATTATTATTATTATTATTATTATTATTATTATTATTATTATTATTATTATTATTATTATTATTATTATTATTATTATTATTATTATTATTATTATTATTATTATTATTATTATTATTATTATTATTATTATTATTATTATTATTATTATTATTATTATTATTATTATTATTATTATTATTATTATTATTATTATTATTATTATTATTATTATTATTATTATTATTATTATTATTATTATTATTATTATTATTATTATTATTATTATTATTATTATTATTATTATTATTATTATTATTATTATTATTATTATTATTATTATTATTATTATTATTATTATTATTATTATTATTATTATTATTATTATTATTATTATTATTATTATTATTATTATTATTATTATTATTATTATTATTATTATTATTATTATTATTATTATTATTATTATTATTATTATTATTATTATTATTATTATTATTATTATTATTATTATTATTATTATTATTATTATTATTATTATTATTATTATTATTATTATTATTATTATTATTATTATTATTATTATTATTATTATTATTATTATTATTATTATTATTATTATTATTATTATTATTATTATTATTATTATTATTATTATTATTATTATTATTATTATTATTATTATTATTATTATTATTATTATTATTATTATTATTATTATTATTATTATTATTATTATTATTATTATTATTATTATTATTATTATTATTATTATTATTATTATTATTATTATTATTATTATTATTATTATTATTATTATTATTATTATTATTATTATTATTATTATTATTATTATTATTATTATTATTATTATTATTATTATTATTATTATTATTATTATTATTATTATTATTATTATTATTATTATTATTATTATTATTATTATTATTATTATTATTATTATTATTATTATTATTATTATTATTATTATTATTATTATTATTATTATTATTATTATTATTATTATTATTATTATTATTATTATTATTATTATTATTATTATTATTATTATTATTATTATTATTATTATTATTATTATTATTATTATTATTATTATTATTATTATTATTATTATTATTATTATTATTATTATTATTATTATTATTATTATTATTATTATTATTATTATTATTATTATTATTATTATTATTATTATTATTATTATTATTATTATTATTATTATTATTATTATTATTATTATTATTATTATTATTATTATTATTATTATTATTATTATTATTATTATTATTATTATTATTATTATTATTATTATTATTATTATTATTATTATTATTATTATTATTATTATTATTATTATTATTATTATTATTATTATTATTATTATTATTATTATTATTATTATTATTATTATTATTATTATTATTATTATTATTATTATTATTATTATTATTATTATTATTATTATTATTATTATTATTATTATTATTATTATTATTATTATTATTATTATTATTATTATTATTATTATTATTATTATTATTATTATTATTATTATTATTATTATTATTATTATTATTATTATTATTATTATTATTATTATTATTATTATTATTATTATTATTATTATTATTATTATTATTATTATTATTATTATTATTATTATTATTATTATTATTATTATTATTATTATTATTATTATTATTATTATTATTATTATTATTATTATTATTATTATTATTATTATTATTATTATTATTATTATTATTATTATTATTATTATTATTATTATTATTATTATTATTATTATTATTATTATTATTATTATTATTATTATTATTATTATTATTATTATTATTATTATTATTATTATTATTATTATTATTATTATTATTATTATTATTATTATTATTATTATTATTATTATTATTATTATTATTATTATTATTATTATTATTATTATTATTATTATTATTATTATTATTATTATTATTATTATTATTATTATTATTATTATTATTATTATTATTATTATTATTATTATTATTATTATTATTATTATTATTATTATTATTATTATTATTATTATTATTATTATTATTATTATTATTATTATTATTATTATTATTATTATTATTATTATTATTATTATTATTATTATTATTATTATTATTATTATTATTATTATTATTATTATTATTATTATTATTATTATTATTATTATTATTATTATTATTATTATTATTATTATTATTATTATTATTATTATTATTATTATTATTATTATTATTATTATTATTATTATTATTATTATTATTATTATTATTATTATTATTATTATTATTATTATTATTATTATTATTATTATTATTATTATTATTATTATTATTATTATTATTATTATTATTATTATTATTATTATTATTATTATTATTATTATTATTATTATTATTATTATTATTATTATTATTATTATTATTATTATTATTATTATTATTATTATTATTATTATTATTATTATTATTATTATTATTATTATTATTATTATTATTATTATTATTATTATTATTATTATTATTATTATTATTATTATTATTATTATTATTATTATTATTATTATTATTATTATTATTATTATTATTATTATTATTATTATTATTATTATTATTATTATTATTATTATTATTATTATTATTATTATTATTATTATTATTATTATTATTATTATTATTATTATTATTATTATTATTATTATTATTATTATTATTATTATTATTATTATTATTATTATTATTATTATTATTATTATTATTATTATTATTATTATTATTATTATTATTATTATTATTATTATTATTATTATTATTATTATTATTATTATTATTATTATTATTATTATTATTATTATTATTATTATTATTATTATTATTATTATTATTATTATTATTATTATTATTATTATTATTATTATTATTATTATTATTATTATTATTATTATTATTATTATTATTATTATTATTATTATTATTATTATTATTATTATTATTATTATTATTATTATTATTATTATTATTATTATTATTATTATTATTATTATTATTATTATTATTATTATTATTATTATTATTATTATTATTATTATTATTATTATTATTATTATTATTATTATTATTATTATTATTATTATTATTATTATTATTATTATTATTATTATTATTATTATTATTATTATTATTATTATTATTATTATTATTATTATTATTATTATTATTATTATTATTATTATTATTATTATTATTATTATTATTATTATTATTATTATTATTATTATTATTATTATTATTATTATTATTATTATTATTATTATTATTATTATTATTATTATTATTATTATTATTATTATTATTATTATTATTATTATTATTATTATTATTATTATTATTATTATTATTATTATTATTATTATTATTATTATTATTATTATTATTATTATTATTATTATTATTATTATTATTATTATTATTATTATTATTATTATTATTATTATTATTATTATTATTATTATTATTATTATTATTATTATTATTATTATTATTATTATTATTATTATTATTATTATTATTATTATTATTATTATTATTATTATTATTATTATTATTATTATTATTATTTTTTTTTTTTTTTTTTTTTTTTTTTGAGGTTTTTAGGGGCATCGACTACTTTGGTCATTAGCCCCATCCCACTTCAAAAAAAATAAAAAAAAAAGGTTCAATTATTCACATTTCTTTGAATCAAAAATGTTCAAAAATTTATGTTCTCCTAACTCGAATCCACAAATTACCGCCTAGGCTTTCCTTTCGGCCAACCTTTTTTACACCGCTTTTCCATCCTGCGAACGGCCTCAACTTCCGACGACAGAGTGTCTGAGGCTTCGGACATGGCTTCGTCTTCTCTTTCTGACGCCAGTGACGTTCGCCGGCTTACATCAGGCGATGAAAGCTTCAATGGTGCTGTGAGCATCGTTGCAATTGAGTCTAAACTTGCAACCGATGCACTTTCGGCGGCTGATGAACTCGATTCGATATCTAAGGCTGTGCTTGGGCCGGCTGATACAGATGCTCTCGCCACAGTTGTTCTCTGAGCTTTTGGGGCCTCTGTAGGTACGGTTTTAATATCGTCTGTGTCTGGTGCTTTTTCGATAGTTACTTGCACCTCCATTTTGGTTGACGCAGATTTTTCCTGTACTCTTGTCACAGTATCCTTAGCTATATGACTCGTCGTCGGGGTGATCTTTAGATCTTTGTTGGATAGATCAAGATTTTTCTTCATTACGTCTATTGCTGGAGTTATAATCGAGGATTTTGCCGGTTTTTTAAACTGCGCTGGTGCGGGTCTTCTGTCGGCGACGTCAGTCCGGGATTGAGCCTTCTCATGTTTACTTTGTTGTATCTGTTGAGTAGACTCGATCTTGGAATCAATGATTCTTTCTATTATTGTCGCGAGACTTGGCGCCATCGTATTAAGCAACTGCTCCACGTTGATTTTAGGTGTGGGGGGAGCAGCAGCTGCTTCTGCGTATGAAGTCGATGGTCTAGGTGTACGTAGGTTTACAATCTTCTTCGCTTCAGGGTAGCTGACTTTTTGAAGCGTTTTAACCTCCTGAATGGCTGTTTCTGATTTGTATACTGGGCAGTTCCTGGATCGACAGTTATGGTGCCCTTTACAATTAATGCAGACTGGAGGGTCTTTACATGGATCACCCTCATGTATCTTCGATCCGCATATACAAATTTCCTGCGCTTCACATCTAGCGGCAGTGTGTCCGAAACGTTGACATCTAAAACATCTCATCGGCTGTGGAATAAATGCCCGTACATCAAGCCGATGGATGCCAGCTCGTACCTTTTCAGGAAGACTTGGCCTATTGAATGTCAATACATGAGAGGCCGAAGGAAGAATCTCACCGTTTCGTCTCATAGAAAGTCTGCGACAATGTGTCACTCCCTGGCTAGACATTTCCTGCACTATTTCTTCTTCAGTACAGTTAAGAAGATCACGGCAAACAACAACTCCTCTAGATGAATTGAGTGTACTATGCGGTTGAACAGTAACCGCAAATTCGCCGATCCTCTTCAACGCCTGGACTTTCTGACTTTGCATGTCGTTTATAGTTTCGACATGTAATCCGTTAAACGTCTTACGGATATCCTTGACAGGACCACCAGCACAATTTGTAATCTCTCTAGCAATTAAGAATGGACTTACCTTTTGGAAGTTACCATTCTCTTTTGTAATGACCAAAAATCTTGGTTTGGGAACATTATTACCAAACAAAGCTTTTCTCAAATCTTTACTGATTTTATCAGCATCTTTTCTAATTCTATCACTCTCTTTACTTTTTTTCCGCTTCGCTTGTGGCGAATCGGCGGTTTCTAAACGAGGGTGTTTACGTGCACCCTCTGCCACGTGAGTTTGTTCAGGAAAATTCATGAACATTGATCCCTTCTGTAGCAAGGCTAGCCGCCGGGGTACACCCCCACTCCAGGGCTACTAACCTTGGAGGTCCTATCCGGTACTCCGGTGGAACCGGCATATGTCCTGGCAGAGAGCGGATGCGCAGTCTCTGCACTGACTCCAGGCTCCTACTCACCGAAGCTTTCAGAGCTCCCATGCACCGACATACATGGGCACCATTGCTACATGCTTGCCATCGCAGGGGGCATGTGGACAACGGAAGGGTCTCCGTTACACCTGCAATAACATTGACCCTGGCCGCCACATCGCCAGCTCTAAGAATGGTATGAATCCATTTCCAAAATCGTTTGTTATTTCATTTCCTGCAGGTAGCCAAAATTCCAGTCCGTTTAGTGACCTGAAGTTGGAACCAGGTCAAACTTAGAAAAGCATAACCGAGGAATTTACTCGGAACCCCGTTAGCCAGCTATATGTGATGTACAAAGGTACAGCTGTTGCCGCCCTGGACGTGGAACATAGATGTTGTGTTCCGGACGTGGGGATTATTATTATTATTATTATTATTATTATTATTATTATTATTATTATTATTATTATTATTATTATTATTATTATTATTATTATTATTATTATTATTATTATTATTATTATTATTATTATTATTATTATTATTATTATTATTATTATTATTATTATTATTATTATTATTATTATTATTATTATTATTATTATTATTATTATTATTATTATTATTATTATTATTATTATTATTATTATTATTATTATTATTATTATTATTATTATTATTATTATTATTATTATTATTATTATTATTATTATTATTATTATTATTATTATTATTATTATTATTATTATTATTATTATTATTATTATTATTATTATTATTATTATTATTATTATTATTATTATTATTATTATTATTATTATTATTATTATTATTATTATTATTATTATTATTATTATTATTATTATTATTATTATTATTATTATTATTATTATTATTATTATTATTATTATTATTATTATTATTATTATTATTATTATTATTATTATTATTATTATTATTATTATTATTATTATTATTATTATTATTATTATTATTATTATTATTATTATTATTATTATTATTATTATTATTATTATTATTATTATTATTATTATTATTATTATTATTATTATTATTATTATTATTATTATTATTATTATTATTATTATTATTATTATTATTATTATTATTATTATTATTATTATTATTATTATTATTATTATTATTATTATTATTATTATTATTATTATTATTATTATTATTATTATTATTATTATTATTATTATTATTATTATTATTATTATTATTATTATTATTATTATTATTATTATTATTATTATTATTATTATTATTATTATTATTATTATTATTATTATTATTATTATTATTATTATTATTATTATTATTATTATTATTATTATTATTATTATTATTATTATTATTATTATTATTATTATTATTATTATTATTATTATTATTATTATTATTATTATTATTATTATTATTATTATTATTATTATTATTATTATTATTATTATTATTATTATTATTATTATTATTATTATTATTATTATTATTATTATTATTATTATTATTATTATTATTATTATTATTATTATTATTATTATTATTATTATTATTATTATTATTATTATTATTATTATTATTATTATTATTATTATTATTATTATTATTATTATTATTATTATTATTATTATTATTATTATTATTATTATTATTATTATTATTATTATTATTATTATTATTATTATTATTATTATTATTATTATTATTATTATTATTATTATTATTATTATTATTATTATTATTATTATTATTATTATTATTATTATTATTATTATTATTATTATTATTATTATTATTATTATTATTATTATTATTATTATTATTATTATTATTATTATTATTATTATTATTATTATTATTATTATTATTATTATTATTATTATTATTATTATTATTATTATTATTATTATTATTATTATTATTATTATTATTATTATTATTATTATTATTATTATTATTATTATTATTATTATTATTATTATTATTATTATTATTATTATTATTATTATTATTATTATTATTATTATTATTATTATTATTATTATTATTATTATTATTATTATTATTATTATTATTATTATTATTATTATTATTATTATTATTATTATTATTATTATTATTATTATTATTATTATTATTATTATTATTATTATTATTATTATTATTATTATTATTATTATTATTATTATTATTATTATTATTATTATTATTATTATTATTATTATTATTATTATTATTATTATTATTATTATTATTATTATTATTATTATTATTATTATTATTATTATTATTATTATTATTATTATTATTATTATTATTATTATTATTATTATTATTATTATTATTATTATTATTATTATTATTATTATTATTATTATTATTATTATTATTATTATTATTATTATTATTATTATTATTATTATTATTATTATTATTATTATTATTATTATTATTATTATTATTATTATTATTATTATTATTATTATTATTATTATTATTATTATTATTATTATTATTATTATTATTATTATTATTATTATTATTATTATTATTATTATTATTATTATTATTATTATTATTATTATTATTATTATTATTATTATTATTATTATTATTATTATTATTATTATTATTATTATTATTATTATTATTATTATTATTATTATTATTATTATTATTATTATTATTATTATTATTATTATTATTATTATTATTATTATTATTATTATTATTATTATTATTATTATTATTATTATTATTATTATTATTATTATTATTATTATTATTATTATTATTATTATTATTATTATTATTATTATTATTATTATTATTATTATTATTATTATTATTATTATTATTATTATTATTATTATTATTATTATTATTATTATTATTATTATTATTATTATTATTATTATTATTATTATTATTATTATTATTATTATTATTATTATTATTATTATTATTATTATTATTATTATTATTATTATTATTATTATTATTATTATTATTATTATTATTATTATTATTATTATTATTATTATTATTATTATTATTATTATTATTATTATTATTATTATTATTATTATTATTATTATTATTATTATTATTATTATTATTATTATTATTATTATTATTATTATTATTATTATTATTATTATTATTATTATTATTATTATTATTATTATTATTATTATTATTATTATTATTATTATTATTATTATTATTATTATTATTATTATTATTATTATTATTATTATTATTATTATTATTATTATTATTATTATTATTATTATTATTATTATTATTATTATTATTATTATTATTATTATTATTATTATTATTATTATTATTATTATTATTATTATTATTATTATTATTATTATTATTATTATTATTATTATTATTATTATTATTATTATTATTATTATTATTATTATTATTATTATTATTATTATTATTATTATTATTATTATTATTATTATTATTATTATTATTATTATTATTATTATTATTATTATTATTATTATTATTATTATTATTATTATTATTATTATTATTATTATTATTATTATTATTATTATTATTATTATTATTATTATTATTATTATTATTATTATTATTATTATTATTATTATTATTATTATTATTATTATTATTATTATTATTATTATTATTATTATTATTATTATTATTATTATTATTATTATTATTATTATTATTATTATTATTATTATTATTATTATTATTATTATTATTATTATTATTATTATTATTATTATTATTATTATTATTATTATTATTATTATTATTATTATTATTATTATTATTATTATTATTATTATTATTATTATTATTATTATTATTATTATTATTATTATTATTATTATTATTATTATTATTATTATTATTATTATTATTATTATTATTATTATTATTATTATTATTATTATTATTATTATTATTATTATTATTATTATTATTATTATTATTATTATTATTATTATTATTATTATTATTATTATTATTATTATTATTATTATTATTATTATTATTATTATTATTATTATTATTATTATTATTATTATTATTATTATTATTATTATTATTATTATTATTATTATTATTATTATTATTATTATTATTATTATTATTATTATTATTATTATTATTATTATTATTATTATTATTATTATTATTATTATTATTATTATTATTATTATTATTATTATTATTATTATTATTATTATTATTATTATTATTATTATTATTATTATTATTATTATTATTATTATTATTATTATTATTATTATTATTATTATTATTATTATTATTATTATTATTATTATTATTATTATTATTATTATTATTATTATTATTATTATTATTATTATTATTATTATTATTATTATTATTATTATTATTATTATTATTATTATTATTATTATTATTATTATTATTATTATTATTATTATTATTATTATTATTATTATTATTATTATTATTATTATTATTATTATTATTATTATTATTATTATTATTATTATTATTATTATTATTATTATTATTATTATTATTATTATTATTATTATTATTATTATTATTATTATTATTATTATTATTATTATTATTATTATTATTATTATTATTATTATTATTATTATTATTATTATTATTATTATTATTATTATTATTATTATTATTATTATTATTATTATTATTATTATTATTATTATTATTATTATTATTATTATTATTATTATTATTATTATTATTATTATTATTATTATTATTATTATTATTATTATTATTATTATTATTATTATTATTATTATTATTATTATTATTATTATTATTATTATTATTATTATTATTATTATTATTATTATTATTATTATTATTATTATTATTATTATTATTATTATTATTATTATTATTATTATTATTATTATTATTATTATTATTATTATTATTATTATTATTATTATTATTATTATTATTATTATTATTATTATTATTATTATTATTATTATTATTATTATTATTATTATTATTATTATTATTATTATTATTATTATTATTATTATTATTATTATTATTATTATTATTATTATTATTATTATTATTATTATTATTATTATTATTATTATTATTATTATTATTATTATTATTATTATTATTATTATTATTATTATTATTATTATTATTATTATTATTATTATTATTATTATTATTATTATTATTATTATTATTATTATTATTATTATTATTATTATTATTATTATTATTATTATTATTATTATTATTATTATTATTATTATTATTATTATTATTATTATTATTATTATTATTATTATTATTATTATTATTATTATTATTATTATTATTATTATTATTATTATTATTATTATTATTATTATTATTATTATTATTATTATTATTATTATTATTATTATTATTATTATTATTATTATTATTATTATTATTATTATTATTATTATTATTATTATTATTATTATTATTATTATTATTATTATTATTATTATTATTATTATTATTATTATTATTATTATTATTATTATTATTATTATTATTATTATTATTATTATTATTATTATTATTATTATTATTATTATTATTATTATTATTATTATTATTATTATTATTATTATTATTATTATTATTATTATTATTATTATTATTATTATTATTATTATTATTATTATTATTATTATTATTATTATTATTATTATTATTATTATTATTATTATTATTATTATTATTATTATTATTATTATTATTATTATTATTATTATTATTATTATTATTATTATTATTATTATTATTATTATTATTATTATTATTATTATTATTATTATTATTATTATTATTATTATTATTATTATTATTATTATTATTATTATTATTATTATTATTATTATTATTATTATTATTATTATTATTATTATTATTATTATTATTATTATTATTATTATTATTATTATTATTATTATTATTATTATTATTATTATTATTATTATTATTATTATTATTATTATTATTATTATTATTATTATTATTATTATTATTATTATTATTATTATTATTATTATTATTATTATTATTATTATTATTATTATTATTATTATTATTATTATTATTATTATTATTATTATTATTATTATTATTATTATTATTATTATTATTATTATTATTATTATTATTATTATTATTATTATTATTATTATTATTATTATTATTATTATTATTATTATTATTATTATTATTATTATTATTATTATTATTATTATTATTATTATTATTATTATTATTATTATTATTATTATTATTATTATTATTATTATTATTATTATTATTATTATTATTATTATTATTATTATTATTATTATTATTATTATTATTATTATTATTATTATTATTATTATTATTATTATTATTATTATTATTATTATTATTATTATTATTATTATTATTATTATTATTATTATTATTATTATTATTATTATTATTATTATTATTATTATTATTATTATTATTATTATTATTATTATTATTATTATTATTATTATTATTATTATTATTATTATTATTATTATTATTATTATTATTATTATTATTATTATTATTATTATTATTATTATTATTATTATTATTATTATTATTATTATTATTATTATTATTATTATTATTATTATTATTATTATTATTATTATTATTATTATTATTATTATTATTATTATTATTATTATTATTATTATTATTATTATTATTATTATTATTATTATTATTATTATTATTATTATTATTATTATTATTATTATTATTATTATTATTATTATTATTATTATTATTATTATTATTATTATTATTATTATTATTATTATTATTATTATTATTATTATTATTATTATTATTATTATTATTATTATTATTATTATTATTATTATTATTATTATTATTATTATTATTATTATTATTATTATTATTATTATTATTATTATTATTATTATTATTATTATTATTATTATTATTATTATTATTATTATTATTATTATTATTATTATTATTATTATTATTATTATTATTATTATTATTATTATTATTATTATTATTATTATTATTATTATTATTATTATTATTATTATTATTATTATTATTATTATTATTATTATTATTATTATTATTATTATTATTATTATTATTATTATTATTATTATTATTATTATTATTATTATTATTATTATTATTATTATTATTATTATTATTATTATTATTATTATTATTATTATTATTATTATTATTATTATTATTATTATTATTATTATTATTATTATTATTATTATTATTATTATTATTATTATTATTATTATTATTATTATTATTATTATTATTATTATTATTATTATTATTATTATTATTATTATTATTATTATTATTATTATTATTATTATTATTATTATTATTATTATTATTATTATTATTATTATTATTATTATTATTATTATTATTATTATTATTATTATTATTATTATTATTATTATTATTATTATTATTATTATTATTATTATTATTATTATTATTATTATTATTATTATTATTATTATTATTATTATTATTATTATTATTATTATTATTATTATTATTATTATTATTATTATTATTATTATTATTATTATTATTATTATTATTATTATTATTATTATTATTATTATTATTATTATTATTATTATTTTTTTTTTTTTTTTTTTTTTTTTTTTTTTTTTTTTTTTTTTTTTTTTTTTTTTGAGGTTTTTAGGGGCATCGACTACTTTGGTCATTAGCCCCGTCCCACTTCAAAAAAAAAATAAAAAAAAGGTTCAAAATTTCACAAAATGATCAAAATTTTGCTTTTCCTTATAATTTCTGGTCCAATTATATCACTTTCTAGGCTTTCCTTTCGGCCAACCCTTTTTACACCGCTTTTCCATTCTGCGAACGGCCTCAACTTCCGACGACAGAGTGTCTGAGGCTTCGGACATGGCATCGTCTTCTCTTTCTGACGCCAATGACGTTCGCCGGCTTACATCAGGTGATGAAAGCTTCAATGGTGCTGTGAGCATCGTTGCAATTGAGTCTAAACTTGCAACCGATGCACTTTCGGCGGCTGATGAACTCGATTCGATATCTAAGGCTGTGCTTGGGCCGGCTGATACAGATGCTCTCGCCACAGTTGTTCTCTGAGCTTTTGGGGCCTCTGTAGGTACGGTTTTAATATCGTCTGTGTCTGGTGCTTTTCCGATAGTTACTTGCACCTCCATTTTGGTTGACGCAGATTTTTCCTGTACTCTTGTCACAGTATCCTTATCTATATGACTCGTCGTCGGGGTGATCTTTAGATCTTTGTTGGATAGATCAAGATTTTTCTTCATTACGTCTATTGCTGGAGTTATAATCGAGGATTTTGCTGGTTTTTTAAACTGCGCTGGTGCGGGTCTTCTGTCGGCGACGTCAGTCCGGGATTGAGCCTTCTCATGTTTACTTTGTTGTATCTGATGAGTCGACTCGATCTTGGAATCAATGATTCTTTCTATCACTGTCGCGAGACTTGGTGCCATCGTATTAAGCAACTGCTCCACGTTGATTTTAGGTGTGGGGGGAGCAGCAGCTGCTTCTGCGTATGAAGTCGATGGTCTAGGTGTACGTTGGTTTACAATCTTCTTCGCTTCAGGGTAGCTGACTTTTTGAAGCGTTTTAACCTCCTGAATGGCTGTTTCTGATTTGTATACTGGGCAGTTCCTGGATCGACAGTTATGGTGCCCTTTACAGTTAATGCAGACTGGAGGGTCTTTACATGGATCACCCTCATGAATCTTCGATCCGCATATACAAATTTCCTGCGCTTCACATCTAGCGGCAGTGTGTCCGAAACGTTGACATCTAAAACATCTCATCGGCTGCGGAATAAATGCCCGTACATCAAGCCGATGGATGCCAGCTCGTACCTTTTCAGGAAGATTTGGCCTATTGAATGTCAATACATGAGAGGCCGAAGGAAGAATCTCACCGTTTCGTCTCATAGAAAGTCTGCGACAATGTGTCACTCCCTGACTAGACATTTCCTGCACTATTTCTTCTTCAGTACAGTTAAGAAGATCACGGCAAACAACAACTCCTCTAGATGAATTAAGTGTACTATGCGGTTGGACAGTAACCGCAAATTCACCGATCTTCTTCAACGCCTGGACTTTCTGACTTTGCATGTCGTTTATAGTTTCGACATGTAATCCGTTAAACGTCTTACGGATATCCTTGACAGGACCACCAGCACAATTTGTAATCTCTCTAGCAATTAAGAATGGACTTACCTTTTGGAAGTTACCATTCTCTTTTGTAATGACCAAAAATCTTGGTTTGGGAACATTATTACCAAACAAAGCTTTTCTCAAATCTTTACTGATTTTATCAGCATCTTTTCTAATTCTATCACTCTCCTTACTTTTTTTCCGCTTCGCTTGTGGCGAATCGGCGGTTTCTAAACGAGGGTGTTTACGTGCACCCTCTGCCACGTTAGTTTGTTCAGAAAAATTCATGAACAGTGGATCCCTTCTGTAGCAAGGCTAGCCGCCGGGGTACACCCCCACTCCAGGGCTACTAACCTTGGAGGTCCTATCCGGTACTCCGGTGGAACCGGCATATGTCCTGGCAGAGAGCGGATGCGCAGTCTCTGCACTGACTCCAGGCCCCTACACACCGAAGCTTTCAGGGCTCCCATGCTCCGAACATGGGCACCTTAACTACATGCTTGCCATCGCAGGGGGCATGTGGACAACGGAAGGGTCTCCGTTACACCTGCAATAACATTGACCCTGGCCGCCACATCGCCAGCTCTAAGAATGGTATGAATCCATTTCCAAAATCATATGTTACTCCATTTCCTGCAGGTAGCCAAAAATCCAGTCCGTTTAGTGACCTGAAGTTAGAACCAGGTCAAACTCAACAATGCATAACCGAGGAATTTACTCGGAACCCCGTTAGCCAGCTATATGTGATGTACAAAGGTACAGCTGTTGCCGCCCTGGACGTGGAACATAGATGTTGTGTTCCGGACGTGGGGATTATCTACCTCAGGGCATTATTATTATTATTATTATTATTATTATTATTATTATTATTATTATTATTATTATTATTATTATTATTATTATTATTATTATTATTATTATTATTATTATTATTATTATTATTATTATTATTATTATTATTATTATTATTATTATTATTATTATTATTATTATTATTATTATTATTATTATTATTATTATTATTATTATTATTATTATTATTATTATTATTATTATTATTATTATTATTATTATTATTATTATTATTATTATTATTATTATTATTATTATTATTATTATTATTATTATTATTATTATTATTATTATTATTATTATTATTATTATTATTATTATTATTATTATTATTATTATTATTATTATTATTATTATTATTATTATTATTATTATTATTATTATTATTATTATTATTATTATTATTATTATTATTATTATTATTATTATTATTATTATTATTATTATTATTATTATTATTATTATTATTATTATTATTATTATTATTATTATTATTATTATTATTATTATTATTATTATTATTATTATTATTATTATTATTATTATTATTATTATTATTATTATTATTATTATTATTATTATTATTATTATTATTATTATTATTATTATTATTATTATTATTATTATTATTATTATTATTATTATTATTATTATTATTATTATTATTATTATTATTATTATTATTATTATTATTATTATTATTATTATTATTATTATTATTATTATTATTATTATTATTATTATTATTATTATTATTATTATTATTATTATTATTATTATTATTATTATTATTATTATTATTATTATTATTATTATTATTATTATTATTATTATTATTATTATTATTATTATTATTATTATTATTATTATTATTATTATTATTATTATTATTATTATTATTATTATTATTATTATTATTATTATTATTATTATTATTATTATTATTATTATTATTATTATTATTATTATTATTATTATTATTATTATTATTATTATTATTATTATTATTATTATTATTATTATTATTATTATTATTATTATTATTATTATTATTATTATTATTATTATTATTATTATTATTATTATTATTATTATTATTATTATTATTATTATTATTATTATTATTATTATTATTATTATTATTATTATTATTATTATTATTATTATTATTATTATTATTATTATTATTATTATTATTATTATTATTATTATTATTATTATTATTATTATTATTATTATTATTATTATTATTATTATTATTATTATTATTATTATTATTATTATTATTATTATTATTATTATTATTATTATTATTATTATTATTATTATTATTATTATTATTATTATTATTATTATTATTATTATTATTATTATTATTATTATTATTATTATTATTATTATTATTATTATTATTATTATTATTATTATTATTATTATTATTATTATTATTATTATTATTATTATTATTATTATTATTATTATTATTATTATTATTATTATTATTATTATTATTATTATTATTATTATTATTATTATTATTATTATTATTATTATTATTATTATTATTATTATTATTATTATTATTATTATTATTATTATTATTATTATTATTATTATTATTATTATTATTATTATTATTATTATTATTATTATTATTATTATTATTATTATTATTATTATTATTATTATTATTATTATTATTATTATTATTATTATTATTATTATTATTATTATTATTATTATTATTATTATTATTATTATTATTATTATTATTATTATTATTATTATTATTATTATTATTATTATTATTATTATTATTATTATTATTATTATTATTATTATTATTATTATTATTATTATTATTATTATTATTATTATTATTATTATTATTATTATTATTATTATTATTATTATTATTATTATTATTATTATTATTATTATTATTATTATTATTATTATTATTATTATTATTATTATTATTATTATTATTATTATTATTATTATTATTATTATTATTATTATTATTATTATTATTATTATTATTATTATTATTATTATTATTATTATTATTATTATTATTATTATTATTATTATTATTATTATTATTATTATTATTATTATTATTATTATTATTATTATTATTATTATTATTATTATTATTATTATTATTATTATTATTATTATTATTATTATTATTATTATTATTATTATTATTATTATTATTATTATTATTATTATTATTATTATTATTATTATTATTATTATTATTATTATTATTATTATTATTATTATTATTATTATTATTATTATTATTATTATTATTATTATTATTATTATTATTATTATTATTATTATTATTATTATTATTATTATTATTATTATTATTATTATTATTATTATTATTATTATTATTATTATTATTATTATTATTATTATTATTATTATTATTATTATTATTATTATTATTATTATTATTATTATTATTATTATTATTATTATTATTATTATTATTATTATTATTATTATTATTATTATTATTATTATTATTATTATTATTATTATTATTATTATTATTATTATTATTATTATTATTATTATTATTATTATTATTATTATTATTATTATTATTATTATTATTATTATTATTATTATTATTATTATTATTATTATTATTATTATTATTATTATTATTATTATTATTGTTATTATTATTATTATTATTATTATTATTATTATTATTATTATTATTATTATTATTATTATTATTATTATTATTATTATTATTATTATTATTATTATTATTATTATTATTATTATTTTTTTTTTTTTTTTTTTTTTTTTTTGAGGTTTTTAGGGGCATCGACTACTTTGGTCATTAGCCCCATCCCACTTCAAAAAAAAATAAAAAAAAGGTTCTTTAATTCATATTTCCATGATGAAAATAAGTGAACAAAATTTCAATCTTCTAATTTAAAATCCACAAATTACCGCCTAGGCTTTCCTTTCGGCCAACCTTTTTTACACCGCTTTTCCATCCTGCGAACGGCCTCAACTTCCGACGACAGAGTGTCTGAGGCTTCGGACATGGCTTCGTCTTCTCTTTCCGACGCCAATGACGTTCGCCGGCTTACATCAGGTGATGAAAGCTTCAATGGTGCTGTGAGCATCGTTGCAATTGAGTCTAAACTTGCAACCGATGCACTTTCGGCGGCTGATGAACTCGATTCGATATCTAAGGCTGTGCTTGGGCCGGCTGATACAGATGCTCTCGCCACAGTTGTTCTCTGAGCTTTTGGGGCCTCTGTTGGTACGGTTTTAATATCGTCTGTGTCTGGTGCTTTCTCGATAGTTACTTGCACCTCCATTTTGGTTGACGCAGATTTTTCCTGTACTCTTGTCACAGTATCCTTAGCTATATGACTCGTCGTCGGGGTGATCTTTAGATCTTTGTTGGATAGATCAAGATTTTTCTTCATTACGTCTATTGCTGGAGTTATAATCGAGGATTTTGCCGGTTTTTTAAACTGCGCTGGTGCGGGTCTTCTGTCGGCGACGTCAGTCCGGGATTGAGCCTTCTCATGTTTACTTTGTTGTATCTGTTGAGTAGACTCGATCTTGGAATCAATGATTCTTTCTATTATTGTCGCGAGACTTGGCGCCATCGTATTAAGCAACTGCTCCACGTTGATTTTAGGTGTGGGGGGAGCAGCAGCTGCTTCTGCGTATGAAGTCGATGGTCTAGGTGTACGTAGGTTAACAATCTTCTTCGCTTCAGGGTAGCTGACTTTTTGAAGCGTTTTAACCTCCTGAATGGCTGTTTCTGATTTGTATACTGGGCAGTTCCTGGATCGACAGTTATGGTGCCCTTTACAATTAATGCAGACTGGAGGGTCTTTACATGGATCACCCTCATGTATCTTCGATCCGCATATACAAATTTCCTGCGCTTCACATCTAGCGGCAGTGTGTCCGAAACGTTGACATCTAAAACATCTCATCGGCTGCGGAATAAATGCCCGTACATCAAGCCGATGGATGCCAGCTCGTACCTTTTCAGGAAGACTTGGCCTATTGAATGTCAATACATGAGAGGCCGAAGGAAGAATCTCACCGTTTCGTCTCATAGAAAGTCTGCGACAATGTGTCACTCCCTGGCTAGACATTTCCTGCACTATTTCTTCTTCAGTACAGTTAAGAAGATCACGGCAAACAACAACTCCTCTAGATGAATTAAGTGTACTATGCGGTTGGACAGTAACCGCAAATTCACCGATCTTCTTCAACGCCTGGACTTTCTGACTTTGCATGTCGTTTATAGTTTCGACATGTAATCCGTTAAACGTCTTACGGATATCCTTGACAGGACCACCAGCACAATTTGTAATCTCTCTAGCAATTAAGAATGGACTTACCTTTTGGAAGTTACCATTCTCTTTTGTAATGACCAAAAATCTTGGTTTGGGAAGATTATTACCAAACAAAGCTTTTCTCAAATCTTTACTGATTTTATCAGCATCTTTTCTAATTCTATCACTCTCTTTACTTTTTTTCCGCTTCGCTTGTGGCGAATCGGCGGTTTCTAAACGAGGGTGTTTACGTGCACCCTCTGCCACGTGAGTTTGTTCAGGAAAATTCATGAACATTGATCCCTTCTGTAGCAAGGCTAGCCGCCGGGGTACACCCCCACTCCAGGGCTACTAACCTTGGAGGTCCTATCCGGTACTCCGGTGGAACCGGCATATGTCCTGGCAGAGAGCGGATGCGCAGTCTCTGCACTGACTCCAGGCTCCTACTCACCGAAGCTTTCAGAGCTCCCATGCACCGACATACATGGGCACCATTGCTACATGCTTGCCATCGCAGGGGGCATGTGGACAACGGAAGGGTCTCCGTTACACCTGCAATAACATTGACCCTGGCCGCCACATCGCCAGCTCTAAGAATGGTATGAATCCATATCCAAAATCATAAGTTACTCCATTTCCTGCAGGTAGCCAAAAATCCAGTCCATTTAGTGACCTGAAGTTGGAACCAGGTCAAACTTAACAATGCATAACCGAGGAATTTACTCGGAACCCCGTTAGCCAGCTATATGTGATGTACAAAGGTACAGCTGTTGCCGCCCTGGACGTGGAACATAGATGTTGTGTTCCGGACGTGGGGATTATCTACCTCAGGGCTTTATTATTATTATTATTATTATTATTATTATTATTATTATTATTATTATTATTATTATTATTATTATTATTATTATTATTATTATTATTATTATTATTATTATTATTATTATTATTATTATTATTATTATTATTATTATTATTATTATTATTATTTTTTTTTTTTGAGGTTTTTAGGGGCATCGACTACTTTGGTCATTAGCCCCGTCCCACTTCAAAAAAAAAATAAAAAAAAGGTTCAAAATTTCACAAAATGATCAAAATTTTGCTTTTCCTTATAATTTCTGGTCCAATTATATCACTTTCTAGGCTTTCCTTTCGGCCAACCCTTTTTACACCGCTTTTCCATTCTGCGAACGGCCTCAACTTCCGACGACAGAGTGTCTGAGGCTTCGGACATGGCATCGTCTTCTCTTTCTGACGCCAATGACGTTCGCCGGCTTACATCAGGTGATGAAAGCTTCAATGGTGCTGTGAGCATCGTTGCAATTGAGTCTAAACTTGCAACCGATGCACTTTCGGCGGCTGATGAACTCGATTCGATATCTAAGGCTGTGCTTGGGCCGGCTGATACAGATGCTCTCGCCACAGTTGTTCTCTGAGCTTTTGGGGCCTCTGTAGGTACGGTTTTAATATCGTCTGTGTCTGGTGCTTTTCCGATAGTTACTTGCACCTCCATTTTGGTTGACGCAGATTTTTCCTGTACTCTTGTCACAGTATCCTTATCTATATGACTCGTCGTCGGGGTGATCTTTAGATCTTTGTTGGATAGATCAAGATTTTTCTTCATTACGTCTATTGCTGGAGTTATAATCGAGGATTTTGCTGGTTTTTTAAACTGCGCTGGTGCGGGTCTTCTGTCGGCGACGTCAGTCCGGGATTGAGCCTTCTCATGTTTACTTTGTTGTATCTGATGAGTCGACTCGATCTTGGAATCAATGATTCTTTCTATCACTGTCGCGAGACTTGGTGCCATCGTATTAAGCAACTGCTCCACGTTGATTTTAGGTGTGGGGGGAGCAGCAGCTGCTTCTGCGTATGAAGTCGATGGTCTAGGTGTACGTTGGTTTACAATCTTCTTCGCTTCAGGGTAGCTGACTTTTTGAAGCGTTTTAACCTCCTGAATGGCTGTTTCTGATTTGTATACTGGGCAGTTCCTGGATCGACAGTTATGGTGCCCTTTACAGTTAATGCAGACTGGAGGGTCTTTACATGGATCACCCTCATGAATCTTCGATCCGCATATACAAATTTCCTGCGCTTCACATCTAGCGGCAGTGTGTCCGAAACGTTGACATCTAAAACATCTCATCGGCTGCGGAATAAATGCCCGTACATCAAGCCGATGGATGCCAGCTCGTACCTTTTCAGGAAGATTTGGCCTATTGAATGTCAATACATGAGAGGCCGAAGGAAGAATCTCACCGTTTCGTCTCATAGAAAGTCTGCGACAATGTGTCACTCCCTGACTAGACATTTCCTGCACTATTTCTTCTTCAGTACAGTTAAGAAGATCACGGCAAACAACAACTCCTCTAGATGAATTAAGTGTACTATGCGGTTGGACAGTAACCGCAAATTCACCGATCTTCTTCAACGCCTGGACTTTCTGACTTTGCATGTCGTTTATAGTTTCGACATGTAATCCGTTAAACGTCTTACGGATATCCTTGACAGGACCACCAGCACAATTTGTAATCTCTCTAGCAATTAAGAATGGACTTACCTTTTGGAAGTTACCATTCTCTTTTGTAATGACCAAAAATCTTGGTTTGGGAACATTATTACCAAACAAAGCTTTTCTCAAATCTTTACTGATTTTATCAGCATCTTTTCTAATTCTATCACTCTCCTTACTTTTTTTCCGCTTCGCTTGTGGCGAATCGGCGGTTTCTAAACGAGGGTGTTTACGTGCACCCTCTGCCACGTTAGTTTGTTCAGAAAAATTCATGAACAGTGGATCCCTTCTGTAGCAAGGCTAGCCGCCGGGGTACACCCCCACTCCAGGGCTACTAACCTTGGAGGTCCTATCCGGTACTCCGGTGGAACCGGCATATGTCCTGGCAGAGAGCGGATGCGCAGTCTCTGCACTGACTCCAGGCCCCTACACACCGAAGCTTTCAGGGCTCCCATGCTCCGAACATGGGCACCTTAACTACATGCTTGCCATCGCAGGGGGCATGTGGACAACGGAAGGGTCTCCGTTACACCTGCAATAACATTGACCCTGGCCGCCACATCGCCAGCTCTAAGAATGGTATGAATCCATTTCCAAAATCATATGTTACTCCATTTCCTGCAGGTAGCCAAAAATCCAGTCCGTTTAGTGACCTGAAGTTAGAACCAGGTCAAACTCAACAATGCATAACCGAGGAATTTACTCGGAACCCCGTTAGCCAGCTATATGTGATGTACAAAGGTACAGCTGTTGCCGCCCTGGACGTGGAACATAGATGTTGTGTTCCGGACGTGGGGATTATCTACCTCAGGGCATTATTATTATTATTATTATTATTATTATTATTATTATTATTATTATTATTATTATTATTATTATTATTATTATTATTATTATTATTATTATTATTATTATTATTATTATTATTATTATTATTATTATTATTATTATTATTATTATTATTATTATTATTATTATTATTATTATTATTATTATTATTATTATTATTATTATTATTATTATTATTATTATTATTATTATTATTATTATTATTATTATTATTATTATTATTATTATTATTATTATTATTATTATTATTATTATTATTATTATTATTATTATTATTATTATTATTATTATTATTATTATTATTATTATTATTATTATTATTATTATTATTATTATTATTATTATTATTATTATTATTATTATTATTATTATTATTATTATTATTATTATTATTATTATTATTATTATTATTATTATTATTATTATTATTATTATTATTATTATTATTATTATTATTATTATTATTATTATTATTATTATTATTATTATTATTATTATTATTATTATTATTATTATTATTATTATTATTATTATTATTATTATTATTATTATTATTATTATTATTATTATTATTATTATTATTATTATTATTATTATTATTATTATTATTATTATTATTATTATTATTATTATTATTATTATTATTATTATTATTATTATTATTATTATTATTATTATTATTATTATTATTATTATTATTATTATTATTATTATTATTATTATT
Source organism: Lycorma delicatula (assembly GCF_047948215.1). Classification (NCBI taxonomy): domain Eukaryota; kingdom Metazoa; phylum Arthropoda; class Insecta; order Hemiptera; family Fulgoridae; genus Lycorma; species Lycorma delicatula. The sequence continues at coordinate 116,423,545 of NC_134457.1, read as the reverse complement.
ATTATTATTATTATTATTATTATTATTATTATTATTATTATTATTATTATTATTATTATTATTATTATTATTATTATTATTATTATTATTATTATTATTATTATTATTATTATTATTATTATTATTATTATTATTATTATTATTATTATTATTATTATTATTATTATTATTATTATTATTATTATTATTATTATTATTATTATTATTATTATTATTATTATTATTATTATTATTATTATTATTATTATTATTATTATTATTATTATTATTATTATTATTATTATTATTATTATTATTATTATTATTATTATTATTATTATTATTATTATTATTATTATTATTATTATTATTATTATTATTATTATTATTATTATTATTATTATTATTATTATTATTATTATTATTATTATTATTATTATTATTATTATTATTATTATTATTATTATTATTATTTTTCTTTTGAGGTTTTTAGGGGCATCGACTACTTTGGTCATTAGCCCCGTCCCACTTCAAAAAAAAAATAAAAAAAAGGTTCAAAATTTCACAAAATGATCAAAATTTTGCTTTTCCTTATAATTTCTGGTCCAATTATATCACTTTCTAGGCTTTCCTTTCGGCCAACCCTTTTTACACCGCTTTTCCATTCTGCGAACGGCCTCAACTTCCGACGACAGAGTGTCTGAGGCTTCGGACATGGCATCGTCTTCTCTTTCTGACGCCAATGACGTTCGCCGGCTTACATCAGGTGATGAAAGCTTCAACCTTTTTGAGGTTTTTAGGGGCATCGACTACTTTGGTCATTAGCCCCGTCCCACTTCAAAAAAAAAATAAAAAAAAGGTTCAAAATTTCACAAAATGATCAAAATTTTGCTTTTCCTTATAATTTCTGGTCCAATTATATCACTTTCTAGGCTTTCCTTTCGGCCAACCCTTTTTACACCGCTTTTCCATTCTGCGAACGGCCTCAACTTCCGACGACAGAGTGTCTGAGGCTTCGGACATGGCATCGTCTTCTCTTTCTGACGCCAATGACGTTCGCCGGCTTACATCAGGTGATGAAAGCTTCAATGGTGCTGTGAGCATCGTTGCAATTGAGTCTAAACTTGCAACCGATGCACTTTCGGCGGCTGATGAACTCGATTCGATATCTAAGGCTGTGCTTGGGCCGGCTGATACAGATGCTCTCGCCACAGTTGTTCTCTGAGCTTTTGGGGCCTCTGTAGGTACGGTTTTAATATCGTCTGTGTCTGGTGCTTTTCCGATAGTTACTTGCACCTCCATTTTGGTTGACGCAGATTTTTCCTGTACTCTTGTCACAGTATCCTTATCTATATGACTCGTCGTCGGGGTGATCTTTAGATCTTTGTTGGATAGATCAAGATTTTTCTTCATTACGTCTATTGCTGGAGTTATAATCGAGGATTTTGCTGGTTTTTTAAACTGCGCTGGTGCGGGTCTTCTGTCGGCGACGTCAGTCCGGGATTGAGCCTTCTCATGTTTACTTTGTTGTATCTGATGAGTCGACTCGATCTTGGAATCAATGATTCTTTCTATCACTGTCGCGAGACTTGGTGCCATCGTATTAAGCAACTGCTCCACGTTGATTTTAGGTGTGGGGGGAGCAGCAGCTGCTTCTGCGTATGAAGTCGATGGTCTAGGTGTACGTTGGTTTACAATCTTCTTCGCTTCAGGGTAGCTGACTTTTTGAAGCGTTTTAACCTCCTGAATGGCTGTTTCTGATTTGTATACTGGGCAGTTCCTGGATCGACAGTTATGGTGCCCTTTACAGTTAATGCAGACTGGAGGGTCTTTACATGGATCACCCTCATGAATCTTCGATCCGCATATACAAATTTCCTGCGCTTCACATCTAGCGGCAGTGTGTCCGAAACGTTGACATCTAAAACATCTCATCGGCTGCGGAATAAATGCCCGTACATCAAGCCGATGGATGCCAGCTCGTACCTTTTCAGGAAGATTTGGCCTATTGAATGTCAATACATGAGAGGCCGAAGGAAGAATCTCACCGTTTCGTCTCATAGAAAGTCTGCGACAATGTGTCACTCCCTGACTAGACATTTCCTGCACTATTTCTTCTTCAGTACAGTTAAGAAGATCACGGCAAACAACAACTCCTCTAGATGAATTAAGTGTACTATGCGGTTGGACAGTAACCGCAAATTCACCGATCTTCTTCAACGCCTGGACTTTCTGACTTTGCATGTCGTTTATAGTTTCGACATGTAATCCGTTAAACGTCTTACGGATATCCTTGACAGGACCACCAGCACAATTTGTAATCTCTCTAGCAATTAAGAATGGACTTACCTTTTGGAAGTTACCATTCTCTTTTGTAATGACCAAAAATCTTGGTTTGGGAACATTATTACCAAACAAAGCTTTTCTCAAATCTTTACTGATTTTATCAGCATCTTTTCTAATTCTATCACTCTCCTTACTTTTTTTCCGCTTCGCTTGTGGCGAATCGGCGGTTTCTAAACGAGGGTGTTTACGTGCACCCTCTGCCACGTTAGTTTGTTCAGAAAAATTCATGAACAGTGGATCCCTTCTGTAGCAAGGCTAGCCGCCGGGGTACACCCCCACTCCAGGGCTACTAACCTTGGAGGTCCTATCCGGTACTCCGGTGGAACCGGCATATGTCCTGGCAGAGAGCGGATGCGCAGTCTCTGCACTGACTCCAGGCCCCTACACACCGAAGCTTTCAGGGCTCCCATGCTCCGAACATGGGCACCTTAACTACATGCTTGCCATCGCAGGGGGCATGTGGACAACGGAAGGGTCTCCGTTACACCTGCAATAACATTGACCCTGGCCGCCACATCGCCAGCTCTAAGAATGGTATGAATCCATTTCCAAAATCATATGTTACTCCATTTCCTGCAGGTAGCCAAAAATCCAGTCCGTTTAGTGACCTGAAGTTAGAACCAGGTCAAACTCAACAATGCATAACCGAGGAATTTACTCGGAACCCCGTTAGCCAGCTATATGTGATGTACAAAGGTACAGCTGTTGCCGCCCTGGACGTGGAACATAGATGTTGTGTTCCGGACGTGGGGATTATCTACCTCAGGGCATTATTATTATTATTATTATTATTATTATTATTATTATTATTATTATTATTATTATTATTATTATTATTATTATTATTATTATTATTATTATTATTATTATTATTATTATTATTATTATTATTATTATTATTATTATTATTATTATTATTATTATTATTATTATTATTATTATTATTATTATTATTATTATTATTATTATTATTATTATTATTATTATTATTATTATTATTATTATTATTATTATTATTATTATTATTATTATTATTATTATTATTATTATTATTATTATTATTATTATTATTATTATTATTATTATTATTATTATTATTATTATTATTATTATTATTATTATTATTATTATTATTATTATTATTATTATTATTATTATTATTATTATTATTATTATTATTATTATTATTATTATTATTATTATTATTATTATTATTATTATTATTATTATTATTATTATTATTATTATTATTATTATTATTATTATTATTATTATTATTATTATTATTATTATTATTATTATTATTATTATTATTATTATTATTATTATTATTATTATTATTATTATTATTATTATTATTATTATTATTATTATTATTATTATTATTATTATTATTATTATTATTATTATTATTATTATTATTATTATTATTATTATTATTATTATTATTATTATTATTATTATTATTATTATTATTATTATTATTATTATTATTATTATTATTATTATTATTATTATTATTATTATTATTATTATTATTATTATTATTATTATTATTATTATTATTATTATTATTATTATTATTATTATTATTATTATTATTATTATTATTATTATTATTATTATTATTATTATTATTATTATTATTATTATTATTATTATTATTATTATTATTATTATTATTATTATTTTTCTTTTGAGGTTTTTAGGGGCATCGACTACTTTGGTCATTAGCCCCGTCCCACTTCAAAAAAAAAATAAAAAAAAGGTTCAAAATTTCACAAAATGATCAAAATTTTGCTTTTCCTTATAATTTCTGGTCCAATTATATCACTTTCTAGGCTTTCCTTTCGGCCAACCCTTTTTACACCGCTTTTCCATTCTGCGAACGGCCTCAACTTCCGACGACAGAGTGTCTGAGGCTTCGGACATGGCATCGTCTTCTCTTTCTGACGCCAATGACGTTCGCCGGCTTACATCAGGTGATGAAAGCTTCAACCTTTTTGAGGTTTTTAGGGGCATCGACTACTTTGGTCATTAGCCCCGTCCCACTTCAAAAAAAAAATAAAAAAAAGGTTCAAAATTTCACAAAATGATCAAAATTTTGCTTTTCCTTATAATTTCTGGTCCAATTATATCACTTTCTAGGCTTTCCTTTCGGCCAACCCTTTTTACACCGCTTTTCCATTCTGCGAACGGCCTCAACTTCCGACGACAGAGTGTCTGAGGCTTCGGACATGGCATCGTCTTCTCTTTCTGACGCCAATGACGTTCGCCGGCTTACATCAGGTGATGAAAGCTTCAATGGTGCTGTGAGCATCGTTGCAATTGAGTCTAAACTTGCAACCGATGCACTTTCGGCGGCTGATGAACTCGATTCGATATCTAAGGCTGTGCTTGGGCCGGCTGATACAGATGCTCTCGCCACAGTTGTTCTCTGAGCTTTTGGGGCCTCTGTAGGTACGGTTTTAATATCGTCTGTGTCTGGTGCTTTTCCGATAGTTACTTGCACCTCCATTTTGGTTGACGCAGATTTTTCCTGTACTCTTGTCACAGTATCCTTATCTATATGACTCGTCGTCGGGGTGATCTTTAGATCTTTGTTGGATAGATCAAGATTTTTCTTCATTACGTCTATTGCTGGAGTTATAATCGAGGATTTTGCTGGTTTTTTAAACTGCGCTGGTGCGGGTCTTCTGTCGGCGACGTCAGTCCGGGATTGAGCCTTCTCATGTTTACTTTGTTGTATCTGATGAGTCGACTCGATCTTGGAATCAATGATTCTTTCTATCACTGTCGCGAGACTTGGTGCCATCGTATTAAGCAACTGCTCCACGTTGATTTTAGGTGTGGGGGGAGCAGCAGCTGCTTCTGCGTATGAAGTCGATGGTCTAGGTGTACGTTGGTTTACAATCTTCTTCGCTTCAGGGTAGCTGACTTTTTGAAGCGTTTTAACCTCCTGAATGGCTGTTTCTGATTTGTATACTGGGCAGTTCCTGGATCGACAGTTATGGTGCCCTTTACAGTTAATGCAGACTGGAGGGTCTTTACATGGATCACCCTCATGAATCTTCGATCCGCATATACAAATTTCCTGCGCTTCACATCTAGCGGCAGTGTGTCCGAAACGTTGACATCTAAAACATCTCATCGGCTGCGGAATAAATGCCCGTACATCAAGCCGATGGATGCCAGCTCGTACCTTTTCAGGAAGATTTGGCCTATTGAATGTCAATACATGAGAGGCCGAAGGAAGAATCTCACCGTTTCGTCTCATAGAAAGTCTGCGACAATGTGTCACTCCCTGACTAGACATTTCCTGCACTATTTCTTCTTCAGTACAGTTAAGAAGATCACGGCAAACAACAACTCCTCTAGATGAATTAAGTGTACTATGCGGTTGGACAGTAACCGCAAATTCACCGATCTTCTTCAACGCCTGGACTTTCTGACTTTGCATGTCGTTTATAGTTTCGACATGTAATCCGTTAAACGTCTTACGGATATCCTTGACAGGACCACCAGCACAATTTGTAATCTCTCTAGCAATTAAGAATGGACTTACCTTTTGGAAGTTACCATTCTCTTTTGTAATGACCAAAAATCTTGGTTTGGGAACATTATTACCAAACAAAGCTTTTCTCAAATCTTTACTGATTTTATCAGCATCTTTTCTAATTCTATCACTCTCCTTACTTTTTTTCCGCTTCGCTTGTGGCGAATCGGCGGTTTCTAAACGAGGGTGTTTACGTGCACCCTCTGCCACGTTAGTTTGTTCAGAAAAATTCATGAACAGTGGATCCCTTCTGTAGCAAGGCTAGCCGCCGGGGTACACCCCCACTCCAGGGCTACTAACCTTGGAGGTCCTATCCGGTACTCCGGTGGAACCGGCATATGTCCTGGCAGAGAGCGGATGCGCAGTCTCTGCACTGACTCCAGGCCCCTACACACCGAAGCTTTCAGGGCTCCCATGCTCCGAACATGGGCACCTTAACTACATGCTTGCCATCGCAGGGGGCATGTGGACAACGGAAGGGTCTCCGTTACACCTGCAATAACATTGACCCTGGCCGCCACATCGCCAGCTCTAAGAATGGTATGAATCCATTTCCAAAATCATATGTTACTCCATTTCCTGCAGGTAGCCAAAAATCCAGTCCGTTTAGTGACCTGAAGTTAGAACCAGGTCAAACTCAACAATGCATAACCGAGGAATTTACTCGGAACCCCGTTAGCCAGCTATATGTGATGTACAAAGGTACAGCTGTTGCCGCCCTGGACGTGGAACATAGATGTTGTGTTCCGGACGTGGGGATTATCTACCTCAGGGCATTATTATTATTATTATTATTATTATTATTATTATTATTATTATTATTATTATTATTATTATTATTATTATTATTATTATTATTATTATTATTATTATTATTATTATTATTATTATTATTATTATTATTATTATTATTATTATTATTATTATTATTATTATTATTATTATTATTATTATTATTATTATTATTATTATTATTATTATTATTATTATTATTATTATTATTATTATTATTATTATTATTATTATTATTATTATTATTATTATTATTATTATTATTATTATTATTATTATTATTATTATTATTATTATTATTATTATTATTATTATTATTATTATTATTATTATTATTATTATTATTATTATTATTATTATTATTATTATTATTATTATTATTATTATTATTATTATTATTATTATTATTATTATTATTATTATTATTATTATTATTATTATTATTATTATTATTATTATTATTATTATTATTATTATTATTATTATTATTATTATTATTATTATTATTATTATTATTATTATTATTATTATTATTATTATTATTATTATTATTATTATTATTATTATTATTATTATTATTATTATTATTATTATTATTATTATTATTATTATTATTATTATTATTATTATTATTATTATTATTATTATTATTATTATTATTATTATTATTATTATTATTATTATTATTATTATTATTATTATTATTATTATTATTATTATTATTATTATTATTATTATTATTATTATTATTATTATTATTATTATTATTATTATTATTATTATTATTATTATTATTATTATTATTATTATTATTATTATTATTATTATTATTATTATTATTATTATTATTATTATTATTATTATTATTATTATTATTATTATTATTATTATTATTATTATTATTATTATTATTATTATTATTATTATTATTATTATTATTATTATTATTATTATTATTATTATTATTATTATTATTATTATTATTATTATTATTATTATTATTATTATTATTATTATTATTATTATTATTATTATTATTATTATTATTATTATTATTATTATTATTATTATTATTATTATTATTATTATTATTATTATTATTATTATTATTATTATTATTATTATTATTATTATTATTATTATTATTATTATTATTATTATTATTATTATTATTATTATTATTATTATTATTATTATTATTATTATTATTATTATTATTATTATTATTATTATTATTATTATTATTATTATTATTATTATTATTATTATTATTATTATTATTATTATTATTATTATTATTATTATTATTATTATTATTATTATTATTATTATTATTATTATTATTATTATTATTATTATTATTATTATTATTATTATTATTATTATTATTATTATTATTATTATTATTATTATTATTATTATTATTATTATTATTATTATTATTATTATTATTATTATTATTATTATTATTATTATTATTATTATTATTATTATTATTATTATTATTATTATTATTATTATTATTATTATTATTATTATTATTATTATTATTATTATTATTATTATTATTATTATTATTATTATTATTATTATTATTATTATTATTATTATTATTATTATTATTATTATTATTATTATTATTATTATTATTATTATTATTATTATTATTATTATTATTATTATTATTATTATTATTATTATTATTATTATTATTATTATTATTATTATTATTATTATTATTATTATTATTATTATTATTATTATTATTATTATTATTATTATTATTATTATTATTATTATTATTATTATTATTATTATTATTATTATTATTATTATTATTATTATTATTATTATTATTATTATTATTATTATTATTATTATTATTATTATTATTATTATTATTATTATTATTATTATTATTATTATTATTATTATTATTATTATTATTATTATTATTATTATTATTATTATTATTATTATTATTATTATTATTATTATTATTATTATTATTATTATTATTATTATTATTATTATTATTATTATTATTATTATTATTATTATTATTATTATTATTATTATTATTATTATTATTATTATTATTATTATTATTATTATTATTATTATTATTATTATTATTATTATTATTATTATTATTATTATTATTATTATTATTATTATTATTATTATTATTATTATTATTATTATTATTATTATTATTATTATTATTATTATTATTATTATTATTATTATTATTATTATTATTATTATTATTATTATTATTATTATTATTATTATTATTATTATTATTATTATTATTATTATTATTATTATTATTATTATTATTATTATTATTATTATTATTATTATTATTATTATTATTTTTTTTTTTTTTTTTTTTTTTTTTTGAGGTTTTTAGGGGCATCGACTACTTTGGTCATTAGCCCCATCCCACTTCAAAAAAAAATAAAAAAAAAGGTTCTTTAATTCATATTTCCATGATGAAAATAAGTGAACAAAATTTCAATCTTCTAATTTAAAATCCACAAATTACCGCCTAGGCTTTCCTTTCGGCCAACCTTTTTTACACCGCTTTTCCATCCTGCGAACGGCCTCAACTTCCGACGACAGAGTGTCTGAGGCTTCGGACATGGCTTCGTCTTCTCTTTCTGACGCCAATGACGTTCGCCGGCTTACATCTGGTGATGAAAGCTTCAATGGTGCTGTGAGCATCGTTGCAATTGAGTCTAAACTTGCCACCGATGCACTTTCGGCGGCTGATGAAACCGATTCGATATCTAAGGCTGTGCTTGGGCCGGCTGATACAGATGCTCTCGCCACAGTTGTTCTCTGAGCTTTTGGGGCCTCTGTAGGTACGGTTCTAATATCGTCTGTGTCTGGTGCTTTTTCGATAGTTACTTGCACCTCCATTTTGGTTGACGCAGATTTTTCCTGTACTCTTGTCACAGTATCCTTAGCTATATGACTCGTCGTCGGGGTGATCTTTAGATCTTTGTCGAATAAATCAAGATTTTTCTTCATTACTTCTATTGCTGGAGTTATAATCGAGGATTTTGCCGGTTTTTTAAACTGCGCTGGTGCGGGTCTTCTGTCGGCGACGTCAGTCCGGGATTGAGCCTTCTCATGTTTACTTTGTTGTATCTGTTGAGTAGACTCGATCTTGGAATCAATGATTCTTTCTATTATTGTCGCGAGACTTGGCGCCATCGTATTAAGCAACTGCTCCACGTTGATTTTAGGTGTGGGGGGAGCAGCAGCTGCTTCTGCGTATGAAGTCGATGGTCTAGGTGTACGTAGGTTAACAATCTTCTTCGCTTCAGGGTAGCTGACTTTTTGAAGCGTTTTAACCTCCTGAATGGCTGTTTCTGATTTGTATACTGGGCAGTTCCTGGATCGACAGTTATGGTGCCCTTTACAATTAATGCAGACTGGAGGGTCTTTACATGGATCACCCTCATGTATCTTCGATCCGCATATACAAATTTCCTGCGCTTCACATCTAGCGGCAGTGTGTCCGAAACGTTGACATCTAAAACATCTCATCGGCTGCGGAATAAATGCCCGTACATCAAGCCGATGGATGCCAGCTCGTACCTTTTCAGGAAGACTTGGCCTATTGAATGTCAATACATGAGAGGCCGAAGGAAGAATCTCACCGTTTCGTCTCATAGAAAGTCTGCGACAATGTGTCACTCCCTGGCTAGACATTTCCTGCACTATTTCTTCTTCAGTACAGTTAAGAAGATCACGGCAAACAACAACTCCTCTAGATGAATTAAGTGTACTATGCGGTTGGACAGTAACCGCAAATTCACCGATCTTCTTCAACGCCTGGACTTTCTGACTTTGCATGTCGTTTATAGTTTCGACATGTAATCCGTTAAACGTCTTACGGATATCCTTGACAGGACCACCAGCACAATTTGTAATCTCTCTAGCAATTAAGAATGGACTTACCTTTTGGAAGTTACCATTCTCTTTTGTAATGACCAAAAATCTTGGTTTGGGAACATTATTACCAAACAAAGCTTTTCTCAAATCTTTACTGATTTTATCAGCATCTTTTCTAATTCTATCACTCTCCTTACTTTTTTTCCGCTTCGCTTGTGGCGAATCGGCGGTTTCTAAACGAGGGTGTTTACGTGCACCCTCTGCCACGTGAGTTTGTTCAGGAAAATTCATGAACATTGATCCCTTCTGTAGCAAGGCTAGCCGCCGGGGTACACCCCCACTCCAGGGCTACTAACCTTGGAGGTCCTATCCGGTACTCCGGTGGAACCGGCATATGTCCTGGCAGAGAGCGGATGCGCAGTCTCTGCACTGACTCCAGGCTCCTACTCACCGAAGCTTTCAGAGCTCCCATGCACCGACATACATGGGCACCATTGCTACATGCTTGCCATCGCAGGGGGCATGTGGACAACGGAAGGGTCTCCGTTACACCTGCAATAACATTGACCCTGGCCGCCACATCGCCAGCTCTAAGAATGGTATGAATCCATATCCAAAATCATAAGTTACTCCATTTCCTGCAGGTAGCCAAAAATCCAGTCCATTTAGTGACCTGAAGTTGGAACCAGGTCAAACTTAACAATGCATAACCGAGGAATTTACTCGGAACCCCGTTAGCCAGCTATATGTGATGTACAAAGGTACAGCTGTTGCCGCCCTGGACGTGGAACATAGATGTTGTGTTCCGGACGTGGGGATTATCTACCTCAGGGCATTATTATTATTATTATTATTATTATTATTATTATTATTATTATTATTATTATTATTATTATTATTATTATTATTATTATTATTATTATTATTATTATTATTATTATTATTATTATTATTATTATTATTATTATTATTATTATTATTATTATTATTATTATTATTATTATTATTATTATTATTATTATTATTATTATTATTATTATTATTATTATTATTATTATTATTATTATTATTATTATTATTATTATTATTATTATTATTATTATTATTATTATTATTATTATTATTATTATTATTATTATTATTATTATTATTATTATTATTATTATTATTATTATTATTATTATTATTATTATTATTATTATTATTATTATTATTATTATTATTATTATTATTATTATTATTATTATTATTATTATTATTATTATTATTATTATTATTATTATTATTATTATTATTATTATTATTATTATTATTATTATTATTATTATTATTATTATTATTATTATTATTATTATTATTATTATTATTATTATTATTATTATTATTATTATTATTATTATTATTATTATTATTATTATTATTATTATTATTATTATTATTATTATTATTATTATTATTATTATTATTATTATTATTATTATTATTATTATTATTATTATTATTATTATTATTATTATTATTATTATTATTATTATTATTATTATTATTATTATTATTATTATTATTATTATTATTATTATTATTATTATTATTATTATTATTATTATTATTTTTTTTAACTGAATTTTTACGGGCATCGACTGCTAAGGTCATTAGCCCTCGTCACTTTCTTTAAAAGAAATTTTTATCTCCATCAGGATCGTCATATGTAAGGGTGTAAAGGGCCCTTACATTTTATTTAAAAACACAAACTTCACAGTAAACATTAAAACATGAAAGACAAAGACAATCACAAACACTTACGGGGTGTAAAGGGCCCCAATATTAAAATTTGAGATAGGTTCTCAAAAGACCATGAACTTAAAATTATAATTAATCTTCTCAATACCATATCTTTCCTCTTTCTTCTATATGTATATATATATATATAACTACCACTTAGAGTATCTTTTTCCACAGCTTTAAACTTCCATTTTACAGACTTTTAAGAAGTCCACTGGCGTGTAAAAATGCAACTATATTTTCTTCATTTCCATTATCCAGATCAGCACTAATATTATTTGTAAAACAGAACCTCTTTCTGAGGTCCTCATATATGGTACACTCTTCTATTAGATGCTTGGTTGTCAGTGTTTTATTGCAAACACCGCACATTGGTCTCACTTCGCCGGTTAACAAATATAAATTTGTTAATCGCGTGTGACCGATTCTAAGTCTGGTCACCGCTACTTGTTCACGGCGAGTCAATTTAAAGTCGCTTTTCCATTTATAAGGAGAAGTTTTAACTGAATTTAATTTTGTATTTAAACTCCTCCATTCAGCGTTCCACTTGTTTCTTACTATATTTGTTAGACGGTTTTTAATATCTGCCACTCTTACAGGAAATGCATCCAAATCATCGCAGACTGTTGCCTTTCTGGCAGCTTCGTCTGCGATTTCATTACCTGTAATACCAGCATGCCCCGGAGTCCATACAAATACGCATCGCTGTCCTCGTTGTTTTAGAACGTATAAAATGGACAGGATGTTTGCAATTAGGACATCCTTAATGTTCTTGTTCCGAATTGCGACAAGTGCACTTAATGAGTCGGAACATATTAGCACTCTCTCTTCGCAATAGTGTTCAGTGTAGCGAAGAGCTTGCTGAATTGCAGTGAGTTCTGCCGTGTAGACACTGGCCACATCTGGCAGTCTCCAAGAGTGGGCTTCTTCATTTACATATATCGAGCATCCAACACCATGTTCGGTTTTAGAACCGTCAGTATAAATTCTAATATGTTCTTCGTAACTACTGACGGTTGCTAAAAATTCCTGCTGGATGATCACTGCTGGTTTCTTTTTTATTTCTCCTTGAGAGAGATCCAAACTTGTATTTACCGCTGGCAAGAGCCATGGCGGTATTTCTCTAGTAGAAATTGCTAGTGTCTCTGGTATAGCAATTTCATATTTCCTTCTTAATTCGTGGTACCTAATTCCGGCTGGTCTGGAATAGGTAGCACGACGTTCGTATAATGCAGCCATGGGATGATTCATAAACAATTTATTATTTATATGGGCAGGGAAAGCCCATATATTTGCTGCATATCTTAACAAGAGGATCTCTCTTCTATAATGTAGTGGCATTATTCCGGCTTCAGACATCAGACTAGCCGCCGGACTCGTGCGGAAAGCACCTGTTGCGTATCTTATTCCGCTATTATGAACTACGTCTAACTTTCTTAAGTGCGACTTTCTAGCGGATGAATATACGATACATCCGTAGTCTAGTTTAGATTGAACCAATGCTTTATACAGTCTTAATAATGTCTCTTTTCCTGAGCCCCAATTTAGGTTCGATAAACATTTTATAATGTTTAGGGCTCTTTTGCATCTATCACTCAAGTCCTGTATATGTAATCCCCATGTGAGGGATTTATCCAATACTAGTCCTAAATACCTTACGCTGTCTTTATATTGTATTGGATTATCATCAATTGTCAGAGCAGGACTTTGATGAGGAATTCTCTTCCTACAAAAGTGTACACAGCACGTTTTTTCTGGTGAGAATTGGAATCCTGTATTCCTTGCAACTTCGTTTAGAGCATTGATCGCTCGTTGCAATTTGTACCTCACTATAGCAGTCTTGTTGCTGGCATATACGATTGCCAGATCATCAACATAGACGCTTTTGCTGATTTCTACTGGAATGGCTAATATCAATTTATTAATGGCAATGGTAAACAAGGTACCGCTCAACGGCGAACCTTGCGGTATGCCATTTTCCAAGATTCTTTCACATGAATATTCGTTGTTGACGCGTACTTGGAAGGTACGGTCATTCATGTAGTTGCTGAGCAGTATAGGCAAATTGCCACGAATGCCCCATTCATGTAACTGGAGCATTATACCATGACGCCAGGTCATATCGAAAGCCTTCTGAAGATCAAAGAAGACTCCGACACAATGTTTCCTTGTAATAAAGCTGTTATATATAATGTCCTCTAAGCTGATCATTTGATCAGTGGTAGAATGGTATTGTCGAAAACCTGCTTGATACGATGATATCAGGTTTTCTTTTTCCAAAACCCAGACGAGTCGATTATTAATCATTTTTTCCAATATTTTCCCCATAGCACACGTCAAAGAAATAGGACGGTAGCTATTGGGGTCTGTTAAATTTTTATTTTTCTTTGGTACTGGAACAACATGAGCTTTTTTCCACTGCTGCGGGTATTTATTATAAAGTTCTAATAGTCTACACTTTGCAGTGGTATTCAGCTGCCTGATCATATTATAGTGGATTTCATCCGGACCAGCAGCTGTGTTACCTGATTTTTCCAACGCCTTCGCGAATTCTTCCATTTTAAATGGTACATTATATGAGTAATTATACTCAGTTCCAAAATTTAGTAGACCTTCGTGTTCTTCTTTTTTGGTTCGAAAACCTTCCTCGTAGTTGGCCGTTTTGCTGGCCTTTTCGAAATGATTGGATAACAGCTCTGCAATTTCATATGGAGTATCTTTTATTTCATCTTCATCTTGAAGGCTAGTTATGGGAGTAAAATCATTACGCCCACAAATCGCCTTCACTTTCCTCCAAACATCTGATGCAGTAGTAGTTTTGTCAATGGATGACACGTATTGCTGCCAGGATCGTTTTTTCGAATCTATCATAACACGTTTTGCATACGCCCTGTATTTCTTAAAGGCAACAAGATTTTCTATACTAGGACGCTTCTTAAAGGCATTATACGCCCTTTTCTTTCTTTTTATAGCTTCACTTATTTCATCGTTCCACCATGGAACGGGTTTCTTTGTAAGTTTCCCAGATGTTCTGGGAATATATCTCGATGCCGACTCGATTATTGCATTTGTTATGGCGTCGACATCGTCTCCGATAACTCCGGTTGTTTCTGGGAGCATCGTTCTAGCTGTGAAGCTCGTCCAGTCTGCCTTTTCAAATAACCATCTTTTAGGGATGGGATATATTGTTCTAGTAACATCAGTTACAATTTGCACCGGGAAATGATCGCTTCCATGCAGATCGTCTATAACATGGAAGCTGTACCTCGGTGCTATCGATCCGCTTATGAGTGCAAGATCTATACAGGACGTCGATCCATCTCTGGCATTGAAAAAGGTTCCTGATCCGTCATTTAAAATAATAAGATCAGAATTCATCAGGAACCCTTCCAGTTCTCTTCCACGGGGATCTACTCGATCCGATCCCCAGAGAGAATTATGAGCGTTAAAATCACCCACCAGTAAAACAGGTGGGGGAAGCTCGGAAATTAATCTTTCTATGTCATCCTTATTCCAATCGTAATTCGGTAAGTATATGCTGCACACAGTGATCTTAAGCGGTCGCTTCATTCTAACGGCGACCGCTTGTAGGTTGGTGTTTAGAACAACCGCTTCGGTGGTAGCTCTAGTCGATGTTAATATAGCTACTCCACCTCTAACTCTTACATTTGGCGGTTGATCTCGCCGAAATATATGGAATCCTTTTAATTTAAAATTTTCATTTCGGCGGAAATGCGTTTCTTGCAGACATATACAAATCGGGTCTACGTCATGTACCAAGCGTTGGAGCTCATGGATGTTTGAAAAACATCCATTGATGTTCCATTGTACAATCGACTCGCTAATTTTTAATTTTTAATTAAATTATTGCCTGGGTTTTCCTTTCGGCCATCCCTTTTTCCTTTTCTTCTCCATCCTGCGAACAGCATCGTGTTCGCGGAGAAGGTCGTCGCCTGTAAGGCTTCCGGTCTCCGTATCGGAGACCACCGAAGCCGCCGACGACGACGGGCATGGATCGGCGCCGGTTTCAGGCGCCGATTGAGAGGCGACAACCTGCCCGCTCCCCAACACGGGGGTCGCACCGGTCACCGCCTGTGGGAGGGGGGACACTCGCCCCCCCTGTGTGATTTTTTGTGGCCTCTGAGGCTTAGAGGCCACTTCAGTTACAGGAGGCTTGGGAGCCTCCATAACAGACTCTGTAGGTATCGCCTTTTTCTTTTCATCGAGGATCTCGCTGAGACGGACTTGACATTCAGGTTTATTGTCCGTTTTCTTTTCTGGAGGAGCAACTTTCACTTTTATCGACTTATCTTCAGCAGGCTGTATCACTATCTTTGGCTTAACAAGTTCTTTATTGCCAAGAGGTTTCATCTTGTTTTCGATGATCCTCTCAATCATGTTAGCCAAAGTGGGAGCAAGTTTATTTATAATTTGTACCTCATCTACAGCAATCGGAGCAGGAGCAGGAACAGTAGCCGCAGCCTGAGCATAAGATGTTGCTGCTCTAGGCTTACGGGCGTTAACTATTTTTTTTGCATCGAAGTAGCTGACTTTTTGCAGGGTTTTTACTTCCTGCACAGCTACCTCATCTTTGTAGACAGGACAATTCCTTGATCTACAAGAATGCGCTCCTTTGCAGTTTATGCATGTAGGAGGCTCTTTACATGGCTCTCCCTCATGCACCTCTTCACCGCACACGCATATTTGCGGTCTTTCGCATCTAAGAGCGGTGTGGCCAAAGCGTTGGCACTTGAAGCACCTCATCGGCTGTGGGACAAATGCCCGCACATCCAAACGGTGAATCCCCGCTCTTATCTTTTCTGGCAAAGTAGGCCGGTTGAAAGTAAGGACATGAGAAGCCGAGGGTAAGACCTCACCGTTCCTTCTCATGTTTAACCGACGGCACTCTATTACTCCTTGTGCTGCCAGCTCCTCTACAATCTCTTGCTCCGAACAGTTTAAAAGATCCCGACAGACCACAACACCCCTTGAGGTGTTGAGCGTGCCGTGGGGATCAACGCGTACCGCTAGCTCTCCAATTTTCTTCAGCCCTAAAATCTTCTGAGACTGTATATCATTAACAGTCTCTACATGAAGTCCCGTAAAAGTTTTCCGTATTTCCTTTACAGGGCCTCCAGCACATTTGTTTATCTCTCGAGCGATGAGAAAAGGACTCACCCTCGAGAAATTTCCATCCTCCTTTGTAATGACCAAATATTTAGGTTTCGGTACATTACTACTTTTAAAAAAAGCCTTCTGTAAGCTTTTTCTAGCCTCAATCTCTATCTTCTTACTCTCCGTACTCTTCCTCCGTTTTGCCTCAGGCGAAACGGCTGGTTCTAAACGAGGGTGTTTACGTGCACCCTCTGCCACGTTGATTTGTTCAGGAAAATTCATGAACAAAAAATCCCTTCTGTAGTAAGGCTAGCCGCCGGGGTACACCCCCACTCCAGGGCTACCAACCCTGGAGGTCCGTTCCGGTACTCCGGTGGAACCGGCATATGTCCTGGCAGAGAGCGGATGCGCAGTCTCTGCACTGACTCCAGGCCCCTACACACCGAAGCTTTCAGGGCTCCCATGCTCCGAACATGGGCACCTTAACTACATGCTTGCCATCGCAGGGGGCATGTGGACGACGAAAGGTCTCCGTTACACCTGCAAATAACTTTGACCGTGGCCGCCACATCGCCAGCTCTAAAGGCGGTATAAATCCATTTCCGTAATCGTTAAAAATGTCATATCTGCAGGTGGCCGTAAAGTCCAGTCCTGTAATTCGGCCTATGGATGTAAATCGACCGAAGAAAGTATATCCGAGAAACAACACTCGGAACCCCGTTAGCCAGCTATATGTAATGTACTTGAGTACAGCTGTTACCGCCCTGGACGTGGAACGTAGATGTTGTGTTCCGGACGTGGGGAATATCTACATTATTATTATTATTATTATTATTATTATTATTATTATTATTATTATTATTATTATTATTATTATTATTATTATTATTATTATTATTATTATTATTATTATTATTATTATTATTATTATTATTATTATTATTATTATTATTATTATTATTATTATTATTATTATTATTATTATTATTATTATTATTATTATTATTATTATTATTATTATTATTATTATTATTATTATTATTATTATTATTATTATTATTATTATTATTATTATTATTATTATTATTATTATTATTATTATTATTATTATTATTATTATTATTATTATTATTATTATTATTATTATTATTATTATTATTATTATTATTATTATTATTATTATTATTATTATTATTATTATTATTATTATTATTATTATTATTATTATTATTATTATTATTATTATTATTATTATTATTATTATTATTATTATTATTATTATTATTATTATTATTATTATTATTATTATTATTATTATTATTATTATTATTATTATTATTATTATTATTATTATTATTATTATTATTATTATTATTATTATTATTATTATTATTATTATTATTATTATTATTATTATTATTATTATTATTATTATTATTATTATTATTATTATTATTATTATTATTATTATTATTATTATTATTATTATTATTATTATTATTATTATTATTATTATTATTATTATTATTATTATTATTATTATTATTATTATTATTATTATTATTATTATTATTATTATTATTATTATTATTATTATTATTATTATTATTATTATTATTATTATTATTATTATTATTATTATTATTATTATTATTATTATTATTATTATTATTATTATTATTATTATTATTATTATTATTATTATTATTATTATTATTATTATTATTATTATTATTATTATTATTATTATTATTATTATTATTATTATTATTATTATTATTATTATTATTATTATTATTATTATTATTATTATTATTATTATTATTATTATTATTATTATTATTATTATTATTATTATTATTATTATTATTATTATTATTATTATTATTATTATTATTATTATTATTATTATTATTATTATTATTATTATTATTATTATTATTATTATTATTATTATTATTATTATTATTATTATTATTATTATTATTATTATTATTATTATTATTATTATTATTATTATTATTATTATTATTATTATTATTATTATTATTATTATTATTATTATTATTATTATTATTATTATTATTATTATTATTATTATTATTATTATTATTATTATTATTATTATTATTATTATTATTATTATTATTATTATTATTATTATTATTATTATTATTATTATTATTATTATTATTATTATTATTATTATTATTATTATTATTATTATTATTATTATTATTATTATTATTATTATTATTATTATTATTATTATTATTATTATTATTATTATTATTATTATTATTATTATTATTATTATTATTATTATTATTATTATTATTATTATTATTATTATTATTATTATTATTATTATTATTATTATTATTATTATTATTATTATTATTATTATTATTATTATTATTATTATTATTATTATTATTATTATTATTATTATTATTATTATTATTATTATTATTATTATTATTATTATTATTATTATTATTATTATTATTATTATTATTATTATTATTATTATTATTATTATTATTATTATTATTATTATTATTATTATTATTATTATTATTATTATTATTATTATTATTATTATTATTATTATTATTATTATTATTATTATTATTATTATTATTATTATTATTATTATTATTATTATTATTATTATTATTATTATTATTATTATTATTATTATTATTATTATTATTATTATTTTTTTTTTTTTTTTTTTTTTTTTTTTGAGGTTTTTAGGGGCATCGACTACTTTGGTCATTAGCCCCATCCCACTTCAAAAAAAAATAAAAAAAAAGGTTCTTTAATTCATATTTCCATGATGAAAATAAGTGAACAAAATTTCAATCTTCTAATTTAAAATCCACAAATTACCGCCTAGGCTTTCCTTTCGGCCAACCTTTTTTACACCGCTTTTCCATCCTGCGAACGGCCTCAACTTCCGACGACAGAGTGTCTGAGGCTTCGGACATGGCTTCGTCTTCTCTTTCCGACGCCAATGACGTTCGCCGGCTTACATCAGGTGATGAAAGCTTCAATGGTGCTGTGAGCATCGTTGCAATTGAGTCTAAACTTGCAACCGATGCACTTTCGGCGGCTGATGAACTCGATTCGATATCTAAGGCTGTGCTTGGGCCGGCTGATACAGATGCTCTCGCCACAGTTGTTCTCTGAGCTTTTGGGGCCTCTGTAGGTACGGTTTTAATATCGTCTGTGTCTGGTGCTTTTTCGATAGTTACTTGCACCTCCATTTTGGTTGACGCAGATTTTTCCTGTACTCTTGTCACAGTATCCTTAACTATATGACTCGTCGTCGGGGTGATCTTTAGATCTTTGTTGGATAGATCAAGATTTTTCTTCATTACGTCTATTGCTGGAGATATAATCGAGGATTTTGCCGGTTTTTTAAACTGCGCTGGTGCGGGTCTTCTGTCGGCGACGTCAGTCCGGGATTGAGCCTTCTCATGTTTACTTTGTTGTATCTGTTGAGCAGACTCGATCTTGGAATCAATGATTCTTTCTATTATTGTCGCGAGACTTGGCGCCATCGTATTAAGCAACTGCTCCACGTTGATTTTAGGTGTGGGGGGAGCAGCAGCTGCTTCTGCGTATGAAGTCGATGGTCTAGGTGTACGTAGGTTAACAATCTTCTTCGCTTCAGGGTAGCTGACTTTTTGAAGCGTTTTAACCTCCTGAATGGCTGTTTCTGATTTGTATACTGGGCAGTTCCTGGATCGACAGTTATGGTGCCCTTTACAATTAATGCAGACTGGAGGGTCTTTACATGGATCACCCTCATGTATCTTCAATCCGCATATACAAATTTCC